>NC_058416.1:50234095-50491244 GCF_002201575.2 Neomonachus schauinslandi
ACTGCCTTCGGCTCAGGTCATGATCCTGGAGTCCCGGGATCGAGTCCCGCATCGGGCTCCCTGCTCGGCAGGGAGGACTCCCTGCTTCTCCCTCTGATCCTCCCCCTCTCATGCTCTCTGTCTCCCATTCTCTCTCTCAGATAAATAAATAAAAAATCTTTAAAAAAAAAAAGATAATGGGCATGAAATCAAAATTCGTTATTTAAAAGAATTTTTAAAAAATTTCAGCAACCCAAAACTGTAATTTACATTGTTTAGCACCCAACCAAAATCACTGGGCATATATAAAAGTAGAAACATATAGTCCCATACAGTAGAAAGTTCAATAGAAACAGACCCAATAGTCCTAATATCCAGATAAAAACCTTCAAGATGGTAGAGGAAAATGTAAGCATAATGAAGAGAGGTATGAATGAGAAAAAAAATGAAAGCTAGAATTTCTGAGATAAAAAACATACACCGTATGGGATTGAAAGCAGAATAGACACTCCAAAGAAAAGATTAGTGAATATGGAGACAAAGCAAAAGAAACTATCCAAAATGAAGCACAAAGATTAAACAGAAAAAAGAAAAGGACAAAGCATCCATGACCTGTGATACAATATTAAATGGCCTGACATACATGTAACTGAAGTCCCAGAAGAAAAACAAGTTGAAATATAACAGCCCCAAATTTTCCAACTTTGATAAAACTGTAAACCCACTGAATCAAGAATCTCAAAGAACCCTAAGTAGAATAATCTTTAAGAAAGTTGTGCAAAGACGTATCATAAATAAATTGCTAAAAACCAAGAATAAAGAGCCTATATTTTTAAAATACAGAGGGGGAGAAAAGACCCTTTACATATAGAAGAATAAAGTTGAGGACAACAGACTTTTTGTCAGAAATAATGCAAGTTAGAAGAGAGTGAAGAGACTTCTGTAAAGTACTACAGAAAACCGTCAACCAAGAATTCTTAACTGAGCTAAAACCTATTTCAAAAAGGAAGTCAAACAAAAACTTTTAAATGCAGTGCTAACAGATCTGTGCCCCTAGAAATATTAAAAGAAGCTCTTAAGGAGAAGGGAAATGATACCAGATGGAAATTTGGTTTTAGCCAAAGGAATATTACTAGGGTTAATGGAGACATTTAATGATGATAAAATGGTCAATTTATCATGAAGCACAACAATCCTAATGTATATGCACCTAATAAGAGCTACATAATACATAAAAAGACCGAATTAAAAGGAAAAACGGAAAAATCTACCATTATAGTTGAGGATTCTAACATTCCTCTCAGTAACTGATAGAAAATAGGCAGAAAAGCAATATAAATATATAAGATTAAGCTACACAATCAACTTGACCAAACTGACACTTGCTGAAAACTACAGCTAACAAAAGCAAGATGCATAATACTTTCAAGTACTCATAGAACATTCATCAAGGTAGAATATTCTGGGCCACAAAACAGAATTTTAATATAGTTAATACATTTAAGAAGGTTGAAATTAGGGTGCCTGGGTGGCTCAGTTGGTTAAGTGACTGCCTTCGGCTCAGGTCATGATCCTGGAGTCCCGGGATCAAGTCCCATATCAGGCTCCTTGCTCAGCAGGGGGTCTGCTTCTCCCTCTGACCCTCCCCCCTCTCATGTGCTCTCTCTCTCTCATTCTCTCTCTCAATAAATAAATAATCAAAAAAAAAAAAAAGGTTGAAATTATACAAATAAACATAAAGAAAAATATCTGGGGGCACCTGGGTGGCTCAGTTGGTTTAAGCATCTGCCTTTGGCTCAGGTCATGATCCCAGGTTTCTGAGATCGAGCACTGCATCAGGCTCCTTGCTCAGCGGGGAGCCTGCTTCTCCCTCCCCCTACCCCTGCTTGTGCTCTCTCTCGCTACCTCTCTCTGTCAAATAAATAAATAAAATCTTGGGGAAAAAAGAGAGGAAAAAAAAAATCTGGAAAATCCCCAAATACTTAACAATTAAACAGCATAAATATCACATGGGTCAAAAAAGAACTCAGAAGGGAAATTAGGAAATATCTTGAACTGAATTATGGATAAAAACACAACATATCAAAATATGTGGGATGCAATTAAGGCAGTATTTAAAGGAAAATTTACTGCATTAAATGCTCAGATCAGAAAAGATGAAATATGTGAAATCCATGACCTAAGCTTCCATCTTAAAAAAACTAGAAAAAGGGGGCGCCTGGGTGGCTCAGTCGGCTAAGCGGCTGCCTTCGGCTCAGGTCATGATCCCAGGGTCCTGGGATCGAGCCCCGCATCGGGCTCCCTGCTCGGCGGGAAGCCTGCTTCTCCCTCTCCCTCTGCCTGCCACTCTGCCTACTTGTGCTGTCTATCTCTCTGTCAAATAAATAAATAAAATCTTAAACAAAACAAAACAAAACAAAAAACTAGAAAAAGAACAGGAACTACACCACAAAAATAACAAAGCAAATAAAACAGAAGGATGGATTAGTAAAGATCAGAAATCAATGAAATACAACACACTCATGTGCATGCACACAAAGTAGAACAAATCAATGAATATGCTGATTCTTTAAGAAAAATCACTACAACTGATAAACCACAGGCTAGACTAATGAGAAAAAAGGGGAAGACACAAATTACCAAGATCAGGAATAAAACTGGAAGTATCCATATGGATCCAATAAACATTAAAAATAAGGGAAGATTATGAACAAACACCAAAGCTCATTCAAGAAGGAATGATCAACAAAATGAAAAGGCAACCTATTGAATGGAAAATATTTGCAAGTCATATATCTGATAAGGGATTAATATCCAAAACATATAAAGAAATCCTACAACTTAATAACAAAACAAAAAAACCCACAAATAATCCATTTAAAAAGGGGTAGATCTGAATAGTCATTTTTTCCAAAGAAAAGCACATGAAAAGATGCCCAGCATCACTAATCATCAGGGAAATGGCAAATGAAAGCACAATGAGACATCACTTCACACCTGATAACATAGCTATTATCAACAAGACAAGAAGTAACAAGTGTTGGCAAGGATGTGGAGAAAAGGGAAACCTTATACACTATTGGTGGGAATGTACATTGCTGCAGCCACTATGGAAAACAGTATGGAGGTTCCTCAAAAAATTAAAAACAGAACTACCATATGACCCAGCAATTACACTTCTGGGTATTTATCTGAAGAAAATAAAAGCATTAACACAAAAAAGTCTATGCATCTCCATTGCAGCATTTAGAATAACCAAAATGTGGACAACGTAAGTGTCCACTGATGGATGAATGGATAAAATGTGTATATAAAATGGAATGCTATTCTCTCATAAAAAGGAATGAAAGAAATTTTTCCAGTTGAGGCTACCTGGATGGGCCTTGAGGGCATTATGCTAAGTGAAATAAGTCAGAGAAAGAGAAAGACTGTGATCTTACTTATATGTGGAACCCAAAAAGCAAATAAATAAACCAAGCTCACAGATACAGAGAACAGACTGGTGGCTGACAGAGATGGGGTTGGAAATAGGTGAAGAGAGTCAAAAGATACAAACTTCCAGTTATAAAATAAGTAAGTCATCAGGATGTAATGTACAGCTTGGCAACTATAGTTAAAAATACCATGTTGCATATTTGAGAGTTGCTAAGAGAGATCTTCAAAGTTCTGATCAGAAGAAAAAAAAATTCTGTAACTACATATGGTGACAGACATTACTAGACTTATTGTGATCATTTCAAAATATATACAAATACTAAATCATTATAGTGTACATCTGAAACATGTTGTATGTTAATTGTACCTCAATTAAAAAATTTAGTATGTTCTTTCCAGTTAATAAAGTCTTACAGTAATTTTACACTTAATATTGTATGTTGCTGTTACCAAAAATGTTATTTTGTATCAACTGTCACTTTGATGTAATAATTTAAGTTTGGTATTTTCTACTGATACAGTTATTAGTAGTATGAGGAACATCAGTTAGGGTCCCAGCTGCAAGCAGTACACTCAAATTAAGATGAATCAAAGATATTTACAAAAGGGCAGGCAGGATAGGAGAATCACAGGATTAATGCAGTAACCAAAATTAGAAGCCCCTACTCCTAAAACAGAAAAGATAAGGGATGAGAGCTGTTATCACTCCCCAAAGAGAAAAAAGGTGTATTGAAAGGAAACTTTGGTTGAAGGACACAGGCAACCCAACCTCAAAAGGAGGAAATAGGGAAATAAATACCTTGACCTTTGAGGTTTCCTCCCATCTTCTCCTAGAGCTCCTCACTGGCTTACCCCAACAGGAATCCAAAGTAAGGGAACCCAGTGATGAGTACAGGCTGGCCTTCAGCAGAGTGGATGTGGAGGGGCCAACAGATGATGCGAAGCATGTGTTGCTTATTTTAATAAGTATTCCTTTCTGTATTGACAATTTGAATGTTAATTAATCAGGACTGCAGTTGCTGGTGACAGAAACTCAATGTGATGTCATTTAAACAAAAAAAGGAAAAACTGGAGGAAGGGGTAGAGAAGAACTGATTTTAGGGAAACAAATGCTCCTGGGGCACAATCTTCCTCATCTCTACAAGTTGGTTTCTTTGTAACAAAGTGGGGACCTGGTCTCCAGAAGTGACTTGGGTGGCATCTTTAGAGCAGTATAATGAGATGAGATGAGACTCAGCTTCCAACTCCACAGAGAAAAGTCTTAGAGAAGAACTTTACTAAGAGATGTAAATGAAGATTTGCATAAACAGGCTAGGAAGACTGATTTGAAAGATGTTAATTCTTATCAAATTATAAGCATAATGTAATCCTAAATGTCACTTGAATTTTTGGGGAATATGAAAAATAAAGTCTAAACTTCATCAAGAATTTGCCCAAAAAAGGAACAGCAAAGATAACTTGTTCAATTATTAAAATGCATTATCAAGGGACGCCTGGTGGCTCAGTCGTTAAGCGTCAGCCTTCCGCTCAGGTCATGATCCCAGGGTCCTGGGATCAAGCCCCACATTGGGCTCCCTGCTTGGCAGGAAGCCTGCTTCTCCCTCTCCCACTCCCCCTGCTTGTGTTCCTGCTCTCGCTATCTCTCTCTCTGTCAAATAAATAAATAAATCTTTTTAAAAATTGCATTATCAAGTGATTAGCAATTAAAAGTGTTATTCTGATGGAAGAATGGCAAGTTAATTGAACAAAGCAGATATGTAGGTATGTGCATAATAAAGAACCCAAACTAATGGGATGGGAATGGATTAACCAATAAATGGTGCTGGGAAAATTAACTATACGGGACAAAATTATGCTAGACCCTTAAGTCACATTTTATACCTAGATAACTTAAAAGATAACTTAAAGAGAAATGTAAAAAAGGAAAGCATAAAATATAATAGAGAAGATGAACATTTAATCTTGGTATGCAAAAGACTTTTTAAGTATAATAAAGGAGATTTTACAACATATAAATGTACAACTTAAATGAGAAAAAATTACATGCAAAATTAAAAGGCAAACCGCAAACTAGAAAAACATTCTTAAACTGAGGAACTATTACTACACTATATAAAAATATTAAACAAATGTTTACTAAATGATGTTTTTGTTGGTTAAATGTACTGTTCTGAAATCATTAGGGAAAAACAAAGCTAATTATTTTAGATAATAGTAAAAGATAATGATATTACCTTATTGAAAATAAATGCTTTAGATTGGCCATTCATAATTTAGTAAAATTTTATTTTCATTATACCTATAATAGAAGAGTAAAATACACACAGAAGTAAGATTCACATATTTTTCATTTTTAGAAAATTAAGTCCCTTATGGTCAAAAGTGGTCATTTTATATCCTTCACACATATTCACTGTGAATAGCTTCACTCAAATTACCTAGGTTTTGTTGTACAATACATTAACTGCAGTTGCTGGTATAATTAAAAAAAAAAAAAAGACAACTTGTAAAAATGTCACTCACCTGACATGGGACATTAAACACATAGAATGAGTTCAATAATGATCTGAATTTAATAAAGAATTGATTTAACTCTGCTCAAGAGTCATAACTGAACACTTCTTTCCTAATGGAAGAACAAATTCAGAATATGCTATAAATACCAATTTTTAAAAAAATTGATGAGAAAATATGAATAGTGGCTGAAAAGATAAATGGGTGCATTCAATGAGAATTTTTATTTCAATTATCCACAAAACAATATTATGATACCTTATAAAAATATTAAGTTTTAGGCTACCATTATTCATTAAAAAAAAGTGTTTGTGCTAGAAAGGTTGTTTTTGCCAACTTCCTTTTCTGGTGAGGGTTAAATTCCACATTAAGACACTGAAGATGAAAAGCTGCTGGGAAAAAAAATCTTCAAATGTACAAAGTTATTTCTCTTGGCAATTTAAAAATACATAACCATTTAAACTGAATACACATTAAATTAGTGTTTTATTTCCTTACTATACAATTGATATAAGGAACTGCTCCATTTAGTTAAAACCTAATGAATACCATCAACTTTTCCTGACTTATTTTTCTGAACACAATTAGTACATAATTTTGTTATCCTTTTTAAAATGCTTAGAAAGATTATAATATCATAGTTCACAGAAAGCCCTTTAAAAATCTGATGTCCCAGGTTGTAGATGTTCAGGGTAAATGATGACAGCAGTCTTAGGAAGACCCTCTTGGAAGAGAGATTCAATACTAAACAGGTTTGGTAAACATTAGAAACCTCAACAACTTTTAGTACCAGAACTATTACCAACTTACATGAAGCTCATTTGTCACATTTTTAAATTGTCTGAATTTCAACATAGTTACCATGGCACAGATTTTTAAACTTAATGATGAAATCAGATAAGTGATGGTAGTTAAAAATTGTAATTACAGGGGCTGTTGGTTTTCAAGGTTACAGTGGAACTTGGGGTTAGGGGTTGTGAACAGGGCAAGTACACAACAAAGCTCACTGATCTTACTTAGATTCAACCAGTTTTCTTGAATAAATGTTGATCAGGAAAAAAAGGAATTATAATTCTAAAATATGGGAACGTAATGTATTGCTTTAAAAGTGTGACTTATTATAAAGGAGAATATTTTAAGACATAAATACCAGACATTTGTCAGATTCAGTTCCTTTGCTACACTTAAACCAACTATTTAAATTCATATTTTGGAATTTCTTTTTGAGTCGGACATAAAACTTTTGAGTTTCACTTCTACACTCTGGGCAAAAAACCTGTCCCCCCCCACCCCTTCCAGTGCTGCTGTTATTCTCACTAAATTTTCCTCCCCAAGTCAACTAAATTCTAAAAAGGGAAAAAATGATCACCATTAAGTATATTTAAAAAGTTAATGCAGATTTCAACACAGATTTGAAAACTGGAGTTCTAAAAATGTTTTGCATAAAAACTGTTATCACTGGAATTAGTGGGAAGCCTTAACTCAGCTGTTTGAGGCTGTAACGCTCATTTAGTGTTTATGTTAAGATTAGTTTTAGTCATACCTTGTAACTCTTAAAATCTCAGAAAACAGTTAAGTGAGGAGCTGTGAGTGCCAGCAAAGCCATTTTGTCACTCCTTAACATGAACATTAAGCAAAACATTCCATCCCTCTACCTATAAAATTTTCACATTTTCTTTTCTCATATTTCCTTTAAATATTTTCCTGTCAGTCTATATTCAGGAAGAGCAAAAGTGCATTCGAGTCCCTGATCTAGTGATATTTTATATTTGTGGCACCCATCACCGTAAGTACATACTAGAAATATCTCACAGTACCAGTCTATTTTTTAAAAAGGACTGTTTAAATACTGGGTCTTATTTTTTCATGCTATCTGAAGATTAAAAGATTTTTCCCTTGGACAGTACAACTTCAATTATATAGTGCCTTAAAAAAAAAAAAAATCAATGCCTTATAAAAGATTACCTCACTTTCTAGTTACCTTCATTATTCTAAACTGAGCTATTCAGAAAATGATTAATCAAAGTGAAAAATTTCGTCTACTTTCCAGTTCCATGAGTATGAGTATTAACATAGTGCATTATACTTTCAAATGTCACTACTGTCATCTAACATTTAATCAGGTTTTAGATGCTGTTTATATTCCTTTTTGCTTCTAAAAACCTGGTGCATTTCCATGCAAAAGAAGGTAGATATTAATAAGATTGCATATTAACTGTTCAACTTAGAAAAAAACTTGAGAGAACAATGAATGGAAAAAATCTTTAAAAACTGGAATGGAATTGTTTGGTCCCATAAAGTTCCTTAACTTTAGATTTTATTATGGTATAACTTTTTATCTCCCAAGTTTTGTCTATAATGATACACAATTTTCTCTTAACAACTCTTGAGTTTGGGGAATAAAAGAAAGGAAGTGATTTATAATGAAGTAGCCTTGTTGCTTTTCATTGTCATGCTATCACTCACACTGTAATCAATATCATAACTATACTTTCTTTGGACCCTGAAATAAGTTGGAAAATTCATCATTGGTATTTTAGAGTTTAACACTTGGAAAAAAAAAAAAAAATGGTTTGTGCAACCATATCTGGAATTCCAGTTTACCATTAAAAACATGCAGAGTGAAGAAGACTTTCTTCTTTTGATTCCTGTATGTAAAATAAGGAAGTCTACACAAGTTCTTTACATTTTGGCAGATTTGTGCATATAAAAGGCTACTTGGATTATAAATTTTCTCCTGGCTGGTACTGTGGCTCTGTAGCAGTGAAGTAGTCTTCCAAGAAGGACTGAATATATTCAAATGTTGGTCTTTCATCAGGGTCCTTCTTCCAACAAAGATTCATCAATTCATGTAGGGATTCTGGGCAGCCCTGAGGGCAAGGCATCCTGTATCCTCGTTCCACCTGTTCTAGCACTTCACGGTTTACCATACCTAACATACAAGATCCAAATATTAGGAAGAGTGATCCCAAACATCACTAGCAAAACAGAACAAACCCCCTAGCCACTAAATCATTCAAGGTATAGTGAGTTTATTTAGTGAAAGGATTCTTTCAACAAAAAAATAAATTTTAAATGTCAAGTATATCAAGAGCTTAGAAAATGCTCATCTGTTTCAACAGGTCTAATTTTTTTTCATTCCACCTAAAACCTTACTTTTAACACTAATGCCTTCAAAAGCCAACCCCATTTGATTAATGAGAATGTAGAGTACTACTTTGAAGGACTGATACTTTCTGATATTAACAGTTTACAAGGACCAAATTTGGGTTAATGAGGGACAGTGGCAAGATAATGTCTGAAAGAACTTCCAAACAAGTTCAGAAGAAAGTTTTGGTCCTGGTAACTATATAGATGCACTTCCCTGAAACAGCTTCCTGTTTGCCTTTCTTCAAGTTATTAAATACAATTCCTTTCTTGTATTCCTTTGTACTCCTGCTTTCATTAGTAGCTCACCCTGTGTTACGCTAGGCTAAGCATACCTTCAATTAGGGGGGGGGGGGTTGTTGGGGAGATGATCCAGGATATTTAAGATATGTTTATTACCTCAGAGAATAATAGAGATTAAAGGCCCATTTGGAAAATGTCCTGAGAAAGCTGAGGTGAATTGGGTCACACCTCATGTGTTTGCTCCATCTCAAGAATCATGATTCTCAAATGCCAAAATAATGAGAGGGAGAGAAGCGGACGGAAGGGAGAAAAGAGAAGAAATAAAAGCCTTTCTCCCCCTCGCATTTTTTGCTCTTACTAAACTCTAGTTAAGGCTCTTGGAATAACCAAGAGCTAAAATGAAATGCCAGCTTACCTGGATATGGCACTCTGCCCTTTGTTACCAGCTCTGTCTGCAGAATTCCAAATGACCATACATCAGACTTTATCGTAAATCGACCATATAGTGCAGCCTCGGGAGCTGTCCATTTGATTGGAAACTTTGCACCTAAAACAATGATAATCCTGCTTAAGTAAATTGTTTTTAAAAATCTATTTTTGTAAATATGCTGTAAGCAGGGCTAATCTTTTGTCAATACCTTTATTGTGTCATCAATGTCAGATTCTTCAAAAGTACAAGATACATGGGAAAAATTCTTTAAAATTTAAAATTTATATTAAAATAAATCACATTTCTTCCTCATAAATCAATGACATAAGAAAAAGAAATGTTGGTGGGGACAGAAAACTGTTCAAGAATAGAGGTAGAGGGGCGCCTGGGTGGCTCAGTCGGTTGAGCATCCAACTCTTGATCTCGGCTGAGGTCTTGATCTTGGGGTCATCAGTTTAGGCCCCATACTGTGCTCCACACTGGGCGTGAAGCCTACTTAAAAAACAGAAAGAACAAAAAAAAACAACCAAACAAACAAAAAAAACCAGAGGTAGAAACTCTAATAAGCAACTAAAAACATGATTATAGGCTCTATAACGTTTAAGGAAGTCTAACACCTAGCAGCTATAGCTAACTGTTGGTTGATGAGGGCCCATTCTGTTGGATTCTAATTTTAAAAGCCTCTATTTACTCAAATATTTAGTGTATGCTTCCTATGCACAAGACGTTTGCTAATCATTATGGGAGACATAAAAACACAGCCTTTGTGAAGCTTAGACATTTAGAGTGGAAATAAGATTATAGGTGTCTTATATACTTATGTATATATACAATGTTATAAAATAGTTCTTTAGATATTCAGAAAAGCAGATCAATTTTCACAAGCAGTCACAAAAACTTTCATTTAAAAAGCAGCAGCTAGGGGCGCCTGGGTGCCTCAGTCGTTAAGCGCCTGCCTTCGGCTCAGGTCATGATCCCAGCGTTCCGGGATCGAGCCCCGCATCGGGCTCCCCGCTCGGCGGGAAGCCTGCCTCTCCCCCCTCCACTCCCCCTGCCTGTGCTCCTCTCTCACTGTGTCTCTCTCTGTCAAATAAATAAATAAAATCTTTAAAAAAAAAAAAAAAAAAAGCAGCAGCTAGAGGCACCCAGGTGGCTCAGTCAGTTAAAAGTTCGACTCTTGATTTTGGCTCAGGTCATAATCTCAGGCTCCAGGCCCACTGTGGGGCCTGCTTAAGATTCTCTCTCCTTCTCCCTCTGCTCCTTCTCGCCCCCTCTCCCTCTCAAATAAAATAAAATAAATAAAACAAAATAAAATGTAGCAGCTAAGTTAAACTTTCAAGAATGGTTAGAATTTTTAAAGTTAAGGATTATAGAAGAACAGGAAGATATTCAGCTGGAGGGAACTATACAAAAGTATAGAGGCTGAAAAGAAAGCCTTGTGTTGAAGGGGGTTTCTTAACCTGGCACGACTGGCATTTGGGGCTGGATAATTCTTTGTTTGTTGGGGGGCCAGTTTGTACATCGTAGGATGTTTACCAGTATACCTGGCCTCTACCCACTAGATGTCAGTAGCTGTCCCAGCTGTAACAACCAAAACTGTCTCCAAACATTGCCAAATGTCCCCTGAGGGAACAATATCACCCCTGGTTGAGAGCCTAGTTTAAGGCAACAGTTCCCAGTGCTTTGTGTACTAATGTGGTCACTGACAAAAAGTCACAGTCTGCTACGGAAAAAAAAAGAGAGAGAGAGAGAAAAAGGATCACATATCAATTCACAATTTTTATTAATTTATAGGTATTATTAATTTATATTTCTTATTAATTTATATGTATATCCTTTATCCTGAGATTATGTCCTTCCTATTTGGATAGTATTAAAATGCTTTCTTTTATGAAATGATAACAGTTGATAGCTGAGAAAAAAATTTTTTTGGCCTACTAACTAAATCTTTACTAATCTTTATGCTGGCCTTACTAGACTGTATTGAAATAGTTTGTTTACAATTCAGTCTTAGACATTAGTCAATGAGCTCCTCGACAGCAGAAACCAAGCTCTCCTAGCCGTGCCCTCATGCCTAGCACAAACATTTGTTAAAGGTAAGCCAGCACTAGAGAGTAGGGGACGTGGCATGCCAAGGCATCTTTTTTTTTTTCTTTAAAGGCCTCTTTCTTCATAGGTGTGGAAAGTGACTGAAGATTTTCAAGCAGGAACGACAACCTATGTCATGATTTGTTCTGGAACCTACTCAATCTCTGCCTGTCAAAGTTACTCTCTTTCAGGGTGCCTGGGTGGCTGTCGGTTAAGATCTGACACTTGATTTAGCTTGGGTCATGATCTCAGGGCCCTGAGATTGAGCCCTGCATGGGGCTCTGTGCTCAGCTCGGGGGGGGGGGGGGGGGCCAGTCTGCTTCGGATTCTCTCTCCCCCTCTCCCTCTGCCCCTTCCCCCTGCGTGCTCGCTCTCTCAGATAAATCTTTAAAAAAAAAAAGTTACTCTTCTCCAAAGCCCTGCTCTCTGAGCCATCCCCTCTGTGAAGTCCTTCCTGTTCTTTCCTCTTTCCCACAGTACTTTTCATATACTCTTTTGACATCAATTACACAATAATTTGCTTTATAGTTATATACATACATATACATATATTTCACCTATTAAAATATAAGCTCAATATTTACTATCTATTATGTTAGGTAATGTCAGGCACAATATTTTATTTCACTGAAGTTTCACAACAATCTTTAAGAGGAGATATTACCATCTAGTCTTTGTAAGTAAGGAGACTGAGGCGCAGTCAAAAAATTTAGATAACTTGGTTGAGGTCTCTGGATGATAAGATGGAACTGGGATTCAAAAACTCATACTCTTTCCATATGCATATATTGTATATATGTATGTTCAGTAAGTATGTACTGAATTAAAGTTTGCAAAAACAGACATCAAACAGAAGAATCAACCTTATATTAATTTCCACAAGTTCCCTTCCCTCTGTATAGTGTCAATCTTCCAAACATCTTTATTTATCACAACTATAAATTTGAAGAATTATAAATCTGGTGTAAAGATGGTTTCCAAGTCCTTTATAAAATTGTATGCCATTACTCAATTTATTAACTTCAAAAATACCTTTTCTGATCCTTAGTGTAGTAAAATCTGGATGGTTCTGAAGTTTGTAACAAAAGGAATTTAAAAATGCTTATTTGTTGGCATGACAAAAACAGTAAAAAAAAAAAGAGGAGTGTACTGCTTGCTATATTTATAACACAAAAAACACAAAGTCAAGTTCCTCCTTGAGGGAAATAAGTATCATAAAGTCATGGCATCATGTATATACATGATGAATAAGATGTTTCTGTGACTCTTTTGAACAGACCTAGAGCGATTCTTATTCTGCAAAACCCTGAATACTCAAAAGAATGGTAAGAAAATCCACTGAGCATTAGGTTACGCTTGCATTTACTAAAAGTAATTTTACCTTGTCTTGCTGTATATTCATTGTCTTCAATTAACCTTGCTAAACCAAAATCTGCTATTTTGCACACAAGATTTTCTCCTACAAGAATATTAGCAGCCCGAAGATCTCGGTGAATATAATTCATTCTTTCAATATATGCCATACCATCAGCAATCTTGAAAAGGAAAAAAAAAAAAAGACATATGATACAAAGGGAAGGAGGGAGAGGGGGAGTCAGAAAAGGGAGAGCAGGAGAAGAAACAAGAGATGCATATGGCCCACAAAGCCTAAAACATTTATATGGCCCTTCACAAAAACAGTTTGCTGAACCCTACTGTTGTGTTTAAGAGCCTTGAACACAGGACCATGGACTAGGCTTGGCATATGCTAAAGCCTCACATGGACAGTTTCTTGGTATTAAGCTTCCCTAAAGGGGCACCTGGGTGGCTCAGTCATTAAGTGTCTGCCTTTGGCTCAGGTCATGATCCCAGAGTCCTGGGATCGAGCCCCACATCGGGCTCCCTGCTCAGCGGGAAGCCTGCTTCTCCCTCTCCCATTCCCCCTGCTTGTGTTCCCTCTCTCACTGTGTCTCTCTCTGTCAAATAAACAAATAAAATCTTTTAAAAAATAAATAAATAAAAAATAAAGCTTCCCTAAACTTTCAGATTCCATGGACATCTGGATGCTCACACCAAGAAAGCGGTCTCAGAACCAACATGTCAACTAAAGGCGCCTCGAACACCTACCACATTTCTGAATAGAAACTTTTAGTAGTTTTCACTCATATTTAAAAACAAAGATTCAGGGGAATAAAAGGCACAGTATAGGGAATACAGTCAGTGATGTTGTAATAGCATCATATGGTGACAGATGGTAGCTACACTTGTGAACACAGTATAAAGTACAGACTTGTTGAATCACTATGCTATATACCTAAAACTAATGTAACATTGTGTCAACTAAAATTAAAAAATTTTTTTAATATATAAAATTGCTAGTACATGGTAATAAAAATTTAAAAATAAAAACAAAAATTCAGAAGAGTAAAAATAGCCCATTTTTAAGTGTATATTGCCATCTTCATTCTTGTTTTGGACTATATTAAATAGAAAGTTCAGCATATACTTTAGATTTCCAAAATTTTCTTTGGAATAGCAACCACTTGTTATCTTAAAATTTATCTGCTGAAATATAAATACATATGGATTTCTAAAAGGCCACATGATACACGACAGCACTATACTGGGAATTACATGCTTGGTTCTAATATTAGTGAGTTATATGAATCTGTTAGATACCGCAGGGTCTTCAGACACTACGTTATCTGTAACATAAGGAAATCAGACTAGATTATCTCTAATGTTCCTTCCAACTCTAAAATTCCATGATTTCACTATATAAACAACAGCTCTACTATGATTATTTTACATTTATATGTATACTTTCAATGCAAACTGATGCATGTACAGATACACAAATACCTGAGCAGCCATATCAACCAGTTGTGGGAGCTTCAAATACTTTCCATCTCCCTCCTTCAGGAAATCCAATAAACTCCCTATAAGAGAGAGAAAAATGTTCATGGAAAATAAGCAAATCTTAAATTAGGATTGAAATAAACATTCCCCCACCTCCAAACAAATCACCACAATACAAAACTTAAAACTTGTCATTCTTTAATATTTATTGCAGCTTTGGAATTTCTGAATAATTATCTTTAATATTCTGTAAGAGATCCCTAAACTGAAATTTTTTAAAAACTTCTCTGATAACATATGGAAAATTCAATCATCTCATTAGATTGTAGGCATTCCTTCTTTGCTATGATCAAGATTAGCAATTCCAATTTTGATCCAAAAGGCAGTATCAGATACCTGTATATTTTTAAGTCAATCTGAATCAAGAGCGCAGACAACTGGGAGTATCTTGGGGTACTTAAAAATAGACCTTGGTGGCTGAGTTGACATGGAAGTGTTAGTCTAATTAACTTCTCTTAACTTTAGCAGAAGATACCATGGAACAGCAAAGTACTATGAATAACAGCTAACAGAAAGGCTAGAAAAGTCTAGTTGCTATTCGTGTATTACTGGTTAAAAACTTACCATGTACCTGAAGTTAATCAAGAAAAAATAGCAGATAAACCAAAATTAAGGTACATTTTTTTTATTTTTTAAAAGATTATTTATTTATTTATTTGACACAGAGAGAGAGAGAGACAGCGAGAGAGGGAATACAAGCAGGGGGAGTGGGAGAGGGAGAAGCAGGCTTCCCGCTGAGCAGGGAGCCCGATGCGGGGCTCGATCCCAGGACCCTGGGATCATGACCTGAACAGAAGGCAGATGCTTAACGACTGAGCCACCCAGGCGCCCCTTACGGTACATTTTTAAAACAACTATACTGTTCTTGTCAAAAATAACAATGTCATCAAAGACAAGAAAAGCTAAGAGAGGGACTGCTCCAGATTAAAGCACACCAAAGAAAAATGACAACTAAAAGAAATCCAGGACCATGGACTGGATCCTGGATCGGGGGAAAGTACTGTTAATTAAGGACATTCACCAGGACAACTGATGCAAATGTGAAATATGGATGGACTGATATCAGATAATGGAACTGTATCCAATTTTGTCTTTAGGAGACAAACACTGAAGTATTTAGAGGTAAAGAGAACATAATATTTGCAATGTGCTCCTCAGTTCTGGGAAAAATCCTTATATTTTACGTATTGAAAGATACATATATAATTAACAATTGGCAAATCTGGCTGAAATATGTATGAGAATTCTGTGTATTATTTTTACAACTTTTCTAAAGTTTAAAAGTATTTCAAAATAAAACAAAACAAGACAAAGAAAGCCCTTTCCACGACAGGATTGTGAAGCAAAGGAGAGCTATGATGTAATCTCTTCCTTTACAGAGATTCAAAGTCAGAGAATATCTATATTTCTTCTGGTCTGTCTACTGCAGATGGAACATGGTATTGTGTTTGTTATTTTATCTGCCCATTTGAATATTTACGAAGGATCTACTACATGTAAGGCACTATGAAAGATATACAAAATACAAAGATAAATACGTCACGGTCCCTGAGCTTGAAGAGATCGTGATCTAGTAAGAAAGTATAATATATAGATCTAGGAACTGTACAAATAATATACGAAAACAAATATTGCAGAGTAGGTGTTATAAAATGTACTGTAAAACCTACAGTTTTACAGACACAATAGATATGGTTAATTCTATGGAGACGTCAGAAAAGGCTTTACAGAGGAGATCTGTTTCTAAGGAAGAATGGGGGGAACAGGGAATTCTAGGAAGAGAGATTAACAAGTAGAAAGGCAGTACTGCATGTGACATCAAAGTTCAGGGAACTGAAAACAGTCCTTCCTATGCAAGAACACAGGGGACAAAAATGGGAACTGATGAGGAAGAGACTACAGAAGGAAAGAGAAAACAGAAGGCAATGCATCAATGGACTTTAACCTTTTTACATGAAGTTTTATACTGAGAAGCAATATGATCAGATTTATGTTTAAAAAGCAATCATTCCAATAATAATATGGAAAATGAAATTGGGCCAAAACTGCATAAAAGGATTAAGTTTATAAGTTCTTAAAATAGTCTAGGAAAGACAGACTATTATGTTAAAATCTAGCAATGACAGTGGGAATGGAGAGGAGATATCTTCCAGAGAAATGTGATAAATGGGATCAATGGCACCGAATGGACCATTATTACACAAGGTGGTGGGGAAGTGAAGACTGCTGGGCCCTATGGCCAGAGTTTGCATCTCTGAGTTTCCAGGTGATGTTAATGTTGCTGCCATCCAATGCACTAGAGACTCTTGCATATAGGCAAGAAGAGGCAAGCACAAGGACATTCACTGTTACAGTGACAAACTAGAAGCAAGCTAAATGTTCACTGGGAAAGGAATGAATAAACAATGGTATACTCATACAGAATCTCAACCAACAGTTACAAATATACAAATTAGATCTTCCCTTATCCATATGAATAAATATCAAGAACATAATGTTGAATGAAAATAAAGCTAGTCAGATTTATGTAAGTTAAAAACATACAAGTATTGTTAATAGGTAAATATGTATCAATAAAAGTACATCAATATGAAAGACAGATGGAAAAGGTAGGCACCAACTTCAAAATTAAGGCTACCTCTGGAAGGGAAATGGGCCCAAAAGAACCTGAAGAGAAGGCTCAAATGAGAATGGGCTCAAGGAGGGGTAAAAACAAAGATGCAATTAGATCTGTAATGTTTTGTTTTCTTAGTAGAGAGATCTGAAGCAAATATGGCAAAGTATAAACATTAAATTTGGATGGTAGGGACATGGTTGTTATGGTATTCTCTGTATGTCTGAAATATTCCACAATTTAAAAAAAATCTATGAAAAGTGCTGACATTAAATAAACAGTTTTAAAAAAGAGTAAATGGCTGGTTAGGAAGTGAAGATTTTTTAAAAAGGGAGAAGGGAAGCAAACAAGCAGAGCAGAAGGTGAAAAGCAGATGTTGAGACCTAGGAAGGGTTTTCTTTTTAAAGGAAGGATCAAAAACACAGGTAAAGAAATTGTCCTTAAACAGAGGAAGAGACACTTCTTTTCTTCACTTCCTTTCCTATAAGATAAATTGACATCACATAAATACTCCACATGGCAATGCAGAGTATACAGAAATAAATAGAAGGTACAGTTCTTTTGTTTTAAAGAATCTAAGGTGCCATGATTGATACATTAAGTAGAAGAACATTTTTTTAGTGTAACAATAGATAATTACTAAAATAGTGAAAAACTGCAACACACAGAAATTTAAGATTGGAATTGGTGTCATTTTGACGATTCCTTTTCTCTGATCTTTAACCAATGACAACAAATCCTACCTCCGCCCCCATCAAATGTGCCTTATAGTTATATTCTTCCCAGGAAACATACATAAATATGCAAAAATCTGACACACAACTTCAGGGGAAGTTCATGGACCCTTTGAAGCTCATCCATCACCCAGGCAGAGGGCAGGTACTCAATAAGTAATAGTGAAATCAATTCAGAGGAGCCTTAAGTTTTTTTCACATACCTCTCCAGCCTTATTTCCAACCAGCTGCCTTCTGTACATTCTACTTCCCATGGTTTTGTTCCCCATTTCCTCATATCCACTTAGCTCTGCAGAAATACCCATACCTTTCCCTTTACCCATCCATAGCCTTTATAACCTTAAAGGTCAGTTTAAGACTTGACTTTTCTACTAATTTTTCTCAATATATTCCAGCCTATGTGACCTCTTCCTCATTTCTATACTTACTGAATGTGTTAAACACCTGGAAATTCATTATGCTTTGGCCTTGTAGCTTATTTGTTTACAGTGAGCTAATATTTACTTTTATACTGAAAATTAACTCATCAGAAGGTCAGGTCTTTTCTCTGAAAATTCAATGTAAGTTATTTGGGTGCTTAATTTCTTTGGTACCTTATACTGACTAGAAGAGTGTCCTGTAAATTAGAAGTATTCATACATTTTGGTTGTTAAAAATTTATAGAATAGTCTGATTATAAACATTTCATAGGATATAATGATCATGACAGATATGGACCTTAATGGATGGCCTCAAATACTTAAGTATAATCTGAAGGAAATATGATTGATGGCCTGCTTGAGAGATAGGGAAATAAAATTCCAGATGAAAGACTTTGAACAGAATCATGGAAACCACAAGCAGTAAGACTTGTCTAGCAAGGAAAGTGGGTTTATCTGGGAGCACACGAGGCAGTGAGTTTGAATGTATTATTGAGGATCAACTGCTAAGTACCTGAAACAAAATGGGTAAGTATGGAGTTTTAAAACCAGAAGGGTCATTTGTGATCTTGCATTCTAAATCTCCCATCTAGAAATAATTCTAACCCAGGAAATCTGACAACATAAGATGTCTATCATGTGGGCGCCTGGGTGGCTCAGTTGGTTAAGCGACTGCCTTCGGCTCAGGTCATGATCCCGGAGTCCTGGGATCGAGTCCCACATCGGGCTCCCGGCTCAGCGGGGAGCCTGCTTCCCCCTCTGACCCTATCCCCTCTCGTGCTGTTTCTCTCTCTCAAAAAAAAAAAAAAAAAAAAAAAAAAAAGATGTCTATCATGTTCCCCCAATTAAATAATTCTTGAAATCAATATACAAAGTTAAATGGACCATTAGCTTTACTTCCATTATATTCTTATGCTATCAATATCTTTTTTTTTTAAAGATTTTATTTATTTGACAGAGAGAGACACAGCGAGAGAGGGAACACAAGCAGGGGGAGTGGGAGAGGGAGAAGCAGGCCTCCCGCCGAGCAGGGTGCCCGACGTGGGACTCGATCCCAGGACCCTGGGATCATGACCTGAGCCGAAGGCAGATGCTTAACGACTGAGCCACCCAGGCGCCCCATGCTATCAATATCTTGATTTAAACTTCCTCCTTGTCCCTCTTCCCCTTCTTATATAGTTCATCCAGTGTACTCTGAAAGGGATTATTTGGCAGTTGTTTGCAGCAGAGATTCCTTCCAAAAAGTGCCATGTGCCTTGGGGCACATGGTTTGGCTATCAATTAGTAGGCTACCTCAATTCTTAATTTTTGGCTTTTCTATTCCTTTGGGAGGTGGGGGGGTTGATTTCCTACAGCAAATATGTAGCTTGTAATTGGCCCTGTCACCACTAGATGGAACTACATTGTTGGCCAAAATGGGACTACTTGAGAGGGATGACATAATCAGTAGCTTTAATTATGGATGAGTGACTCATTAAGAGTTGGGGGGAAAAAAAAGATAAAGTTCGAGAGGGCAAAAGGAGGACTATCAACATACTTAGTGCTTACTGGTTCCTCTTCTAAAGCATCATCTGTCCCTTCTCTTTATCCTGACCCTAACCAATTCTGTTACTAAAGCTCCCACCTTGGGGTCTGGAATTTGGGAGAATGGAGAAATTTTAGTGAATGATAGTGGAAAAAAGTTTCTAGGAACCTGACTATGGAGATTGTTTTTATACTAAAATAAGATTTCATTAAGTTTACCTGATTTCTTTGATTTAGGAATAAAGATATAAATATGTTTCTAACTGCATTATTTTAATTTGTAGAAATACTTTTTCACTTTCCTAGCTATTCCATTTCCTTTAGTCAAATGGAATAAAAAACCTACTTCCTTTCTTTTTTTTTTAAGATTATTTATTTGAGAGAGCGAGAATGAGAGAGAGAGAGAGAGTACATGAGAGGGGGGAGGGTCAGAGGGAGAAGCAGGCTCCTCGCTGAGCAGGGAGCCCGATGCGGGACTCGATCCCGGGACTCTGGGATCATGACCTGAGCCGAAGGCAGTCGCTTAACCAACTGAGCCACCCAGGTGCCCAAAAACCTAATTACTTTCAACATAAATTGAGCTGGCTTAATTCTCCTTTTAAACTTTGTACTATCCTCTGGAATACCTGCAACTAATCACTATTCCATTACACAAAATGTCAGATTTTCTCCTTTCAATGTCTACATAAAAATCTCAAATTAGGGAACACTAGACAATAAAAATTTGTATGCATAAAAATAGAAATGAAGATTAAAAAAAAATTTTATCAACATGAATAGCCTAAAAGAAACTAATATACACATACCTTTTGACATAAACTCAGTGACAATGTAAATTGGCTCTTCAGAAACAACAGCATATAGTGGAACAAGTTTGTCATGTCTTAATTTTTTCATTATCTGAGCCTCCTGAAGAAAAGCTTCTGGCATCATTGTACCTGGTTTTAGTGTTTTGATTGCTACTTTCGTGGTTCCATTCCATGTTCCTAGAGAAACACAGTCTACTATTTTAATCTATATATTAAGAGATTTTAAGCCAAACCTCAATGAGCAGCAGTTACCTTAAATATTTCAATATATCTTATCTAAAGTTATGGTTAATTTTAATCTATGGCTAAAGAAATGACAAAAAAACAAAAGTTCAGGCTTCTTACCCATCCATACTTCACCAAAACATCCTTGTCCTAATTTAACCTCTAGTCGCAAAGATTCTCGAGGGATTTCCCAAGCATCTTTTGCTAGACCTTGAGTCTGGGGTTTCACAGTTGGACACACGGTTGTTAACTTATGGCATAAACCATCAGCATGTTCTAGATAAATGAATAAACTATACTGTAAAATGAATTAATTACAAAAATTAAGGTACATCTAGTACATTAATGTTTTAGAAGTTTAAATTGAAGAAAACAAAAACAAAAACAAAAACATAATGTTCTCTCAGTTTTACTCTACAAGC
This sequence comes from Neomonachus schauinslandi, assembly GCF_002201575.2. Lineage (NCBI taxonomy): Eukaryota > Metazoa > Chordata > Mammalia > Carnivora > Phocidae > Neomonachus > Neomonachus schauinslandi. Next base: position 50,255,577 of record NC_058416.1, read on the forward strand.
ACAAACACCAAAAAGGGAGCTGTATGGTATGTAAGAAGCAAAACATACAAGAGATGAAACACCTTTTGTTAAATACATTTTTGAAGTTATAATTTACTGAATACTTATTATGTCTCAGCTATTGTGCTAATTCAGTACTTTACAAATATCTCATATAAATAAGTCTTGAAAAACTTAAGCGGCTTTCTTAATGTCACCCAGTAAGTGATGGATATGGGATTCAAACCATAGTTCTGGTTGCCCCCAAAGTTCTATTTTTGACGACTGTGTTTTGTCTCTTCCCAAAGAGAATGCTACTATTGACTGCTATTCCTAATAACCACTAATGTAAGAAGCATACCAAAAATTAAGGAGAAAACTTCTTCATTTAAGAGACTGGTTTTCAAACAAGGGAGACACAAAAACAGGAAATCCCAAATTCACTATGGCTTGACTTGTGAATCCTGCTTACACAATCTTTCTTATTATAAATAAGACATGTTCCCTCCCATGTTCAACAAGTAACCACACAAATCAACATTCTAAAAAGTGCAATTACAACTGATGCAACTGCTTCGTAACATGTTTGATCAATGTCAAGACTGGTGGTTGACTTGACAGACTTCGTAGCTAGCTGTCACTGAAGAAGAGACTGCCATGGAAATTTCCCCTCCCCTAGTATTAATAATTTAAAAACTTTTAGATACATTCATGTATCAAATTGGCAAGGCAAAATTTTGAGACACAAGAATCTAATACTGAATACCTTTCAAAGGTCCTTGAAAGACTAGAAGAATGTCTACAGTTGCGATAGGTTAATTTTCCAGGAAAAGAAAAATGCATCTTCAGATTAAATTTCATTGGATTTACACTTTAGGAAGTTTTATGTGGTCCAGCCATGCAGAGGAAGGTAACCCAAAAGGACATCTGACAGAGCTTTTTACATTAAGTGTTTAGTTTTACCCACTTAATAAATGTCCCTAGAAAATATTTGTTTTTATGCTTTTTTATTTATTGTCATAATCTATCTCGGTATTTAGCTACTATGAAACTCCAATGTAAATACTATGCCAGGAAGATATAAGGAATCAAATAATGGTAGTCAGATTTTAGCATATCTAAGAACCTAATTCAGGTAATAAATACTACCTGCTCCTCAATTTTAAAACTAGAATACAACAGACATCTATCGAGCACATTCTTGTGTGTAAAATAACAAACTAAACCTTAAGAGACATGAAGACAGAGATTCTGTTCTCATAAAACAGATCAAGAAATAATTTTCACCTGCGAAACATTCACATACCTGTGTAGTGTTTTACCAACTTCTGCAGAGTATCAAATTGTGCTCTGGTTGTGATATAGTATCCACCGTTGTCAAGTTTCCTAATTTTATAGTGTTTCACATTGTCACCTCTTACCTCATCCCAATCACGAATAGAGAGAGAATAAGCACCTAGTGGGGGAAACAAATACTTTTTCTGTATCTTTCTCAAAATATTGTCCAAGAAAATTTTTATACTTATATTACATTATAATTACCTTTAGTAGTTTCACTCTCTCTTACTAAGAAAATACCTCGTTGATTCCCAGGATTCAGAAGTAATCTTTCAGCATCTTTTCTCCCCATTTTGCCAAAATACCATCTGGAAAAATCAGTGTTCTGAGTTAGAAATGTGGAAGGGTCAGAAAGATTATAAATAAGGATCAGTAAGAATGGAATGGAAGGATGACAACAAAGAGCTACACAGCTTAAAAATACAGCAAAACATAATAAAGGGTCTTTATTAAATAGAATTATAACAAATATTACTCTCAGAATTTACTGTCCTAGTATTTCCATGTATTGACTATTCAACCAGTCTCTTCAACTCTACCTGCAAGTCACAGGATCAGTAAATGGAGAAAGAAAGGCAACAATAACAGAGAACCTCTCAGTCACTGACAGATGGAAATGTTAAGACTAGTAGGAAGAACAGAAGTGGTTCTCTAGTAACAGTGTGATCATCTGTATTCATTAAGGTGCAAGTGAACCATATCCAAATTACTAGCAACTCTAAATTAGCATGGCTTTGGTTTAATACAGAAGCTCACAGAATAAAACAGGAAGTGACAAGTGTCAAGCAGAACAGAATTATGGAAACAAATTACATATCATAAAAGCAAACAAACATTGATAGAGCACCTACTATGTGCAAGGTACTATGTTAAGTGTTGTGATATGAAAACAAAGTAGTATTTATGAATCCCAGATACTCTTGGTTTGACCTAAAAAAATATGTCACTGAAGGTGAATTTTAATTTTTTAAAAGTTGTGAGAATAGCACATAGAATTCTCATATACCCTCCACCCAGATTTCTCAACTGTTAAAATTTTACTTTGTTATATTCGCTTTCCCTGTATACATATTTTTTCTGAACTGATAGAGAGTAAGTTGCAAACATTCTGAAACATTACCCCTAAATACCTCAGTGTGTGTTTCCTCAAGACAAGGATACTCTCCTACATACCCACAGAGCAAGCACCTTAGTCAAGAAATTAACACTGGGCGCCTGGGTGGCTCAGTTGGTTAAGCAACTGCCTTCGGCTCAAGTCATGATCCTGGAGTCCCTGGATGGAGTCCCACATTGGGCTCCCTGCTCGGCAGGGAGTCTGCTTCTCCCTCTGACCCTCCCCCCTCTCATGTGCTCTCTCTCTCTCATTCTCTCTCTCTCAAATAAAATCTTAAAAAAAAAAAAAAAGAAATTAACACTGATACAATACTATCAGTGTTGTAAATACAATACTATTTACCAAAGGTAAATTTTTGAAATGAAAGAGTCTGCAGAATATAAAATGGGTTCATATACTTTTTTAAGTGAAAATATAAAGGATACAGACTAGGCAAAATAGTATTATTAATGCAGATTCATTTATGATCCTACTGTAAGCAAATACTATGACATTAATTATTAATTTTCAAGTAACATCTCCTATTAATATGATATATTAGCTATATTAAGACTGGTATGTAATTGTGCCTGTGTAAAGTTGTGGCTAAGTAGAATGTGCATTAAAACATTTTTAAAATCAAAGTAATTAATAAAATATGAAGTAGTGCCATACTCTTCTGCCTGAATGGAATCTGCAGGGGCTACATAATTGCTAGGGATATAGCCATTCTTTCCTGTAGCAATTGATCTTGCTTCCCACCAGTCTCCTTCCCTGCAACACATAAAACAACAATTACCACAAGGTAGATGACTGCTCAAAACACAATTTACTGCAGTGTTGCCTTGTATCTATGTAGAAAAGAGGTTTAACTTCCATTTTTTAATGCATTCATTTGATCAAAAACTAAACTCAAAAGAATATTTAAATACAGGTTACTTGAATTAAGGGAATCACAAATGCATACATATTTCTGCTCCAAACAAAAAAAAAAAGTTTAATTTTAGTTATCCCTTCTTTACATAACTATCTTCAACCTAAAACAATAAACTATACTGACTAAAACAGTTTGGGAGGTAAATCTTTTAAATTATTCAGTTTCAACTGGATGTTTTCTTTTTTAAAAGTTTTACTGACATAATTTGCATACCATAAAATTCCCCCTTTTAGATGTACAATTTAATGGATTTAATATATTCAGAGTTGTACAACCATTACCACAATCAATTTTAGAACATTTCATCACCCCCCACTCAAGAAACCCTATACCCATTAACAGTCACTCTCCACTCCTCCACCCGCCTCCCCCCCAACACTGCCTAACACTAAATCTTTTTTGTTCCTATGGATATGACTATTGTGGACATTTCATATAAATGGAATCATACAATAATGTGGACTTTTGGACTAGTTTCTTTCACTTATCATAATTTTTTCACAGTTCACCTATGCTGTAGTATGTTATCAGTAGTTCATTCTTTTTTACTGTCAAATGCTTTTAACCATACATAAAATCATAATGTTCCTTTTTAGTCATTTTAGGAAAAGTATCAGGATGCCCTAAAAATGTATACAAAATATTTGCAACAGACAAGAATAAAAAATTTAACTCCTAGAATAAAGTATATTTACAAAAATGTTACCCATAAATATTTAAACAAGACTAAAATCAATTCGGAACATGAGAACTATGTGTAGTTTGCAATACATAAGCCCTGATTTTTCCAAAATTAATGTGAAAGAAGCAAATATTATCAGTCTCTAATGAGGAAGATATATATGGATTCTGCCATAAAAATTAAATGCATGTTTTGCTTTGCCAGAGGAAAGTACTGAAAATATTTTATCTAAACTGAAATTTTATAAATGATCGAAGGGAATTTGTTCTCTAGAAAATGAGATGAAAAATCCTTTGGCAATTCAAATATTTATTCTCACACACTTGGTTTGTAGCTTCCTAGTATGTATTAAGCACTCTCATATACACAAACTTAAAACTTTGCATTTGTGCTAACCATTCATGATTCAAACATTTATTGAATACCCTTTAAGTGACAGACTTAATGAGAGGGTATGCTAGGAAGAGAGGTAAAAAGACTGTCTATAAGCTCAAGAAACTCAGCCTAGAGCAGAATTTCTCAACCATGGCCTTAGTGACTCTTTGGGCTAGTGTTGTTGGGGGCTGTCCTGTGCACTACAGGATGTTCAGCAATATCCCTGGCCTCTACCCACCAGAAAACAGTGGAGGCACCCTGTCTCCAGACATTGCTAAATGTCTCCTGGGCACTTTTCCCTAGGTTGAGAACCACTGGTCTAAAAGAATGACAAGCACACAATAAATTATAATTCGAAGTAGTGATCGCAGTATGACTGAGGTTTGCACAGGGTGCTACATCAACATGTAAGACAGATACCTAATATAGCGGGAGATGGGGTGTGGGCCAGGTAGGAGAGGAAGAATGTTAAGAAAGGCCTCCTTGAGAAATGACATAGGAATATAAATTTTGAAGGATGAACAGGGTTGGCCAGATAAAAGAAAAAGAATTGGAGACAGGAAGTGACATTCCAGAAAAAAGAAACTACGTGTCAAGGCATGGGAAGGTGAGAAACCCAGTGTATTCATAAAATTACAAGCAATTCAGTATGGCTGGACGGTTAAATGAGGAAGGGGAAGCAGCTGGATGGCTGATGTCTACCATTGTTATTGCTTTTCTTTTATCTTGACAACAACTGGTAGCTACTGAAAAAGGATTTTAAAGCAGAGAGTAATGATCATATTTTATATTCTGGAACAATAATGGATGGCAAATGGGAGCAAGAATGTTAGGAAATATGACTGGAAGTAAAGAGACCATAATATACGGGATCTATTTTCTATAACAAGCATTGAATTTTCAATTCAAACACTGAATTTTTAGTGGGCCACTAAATGACTTTCATTATTTAGTGGCTCACTAAAAGTCTAAGAGTCATCTCAGACTAAAAGTCTTAAACAAAAAGTCTAAGAGTCAACTAAGGAAAAAGCAACTTAATGTGGTCACGTTGGGACTGCAGGGGCTCCCTACTTGGCCTTTTCCCTTTGTTTTTTGTTAAGAGAAAGAAAGAAGAACCTTAAATCATCCTATACTTAAATAGGAAAAAAGAATTCTCTTTATAAAGACTTTCTTTTAAAGTAATATACTTAACTTGCATATACTCCCTCAGTCTTCACTCTTAAATCTCTACTGTTTATGGAAGAACCACACACTACAGCACAATTTGTAGAAGTCATAACTCTGGCTACAAAAGTAGTTATTATGCCATGTGTCTAAAGAAACCAAATGCATCATCCAACCCAGTGGGCAGAGACCCATGCCTCACCACTCTCATCTCTGAATCAACCAGCTAAGTGGTTTCAGCATGAAGCCTAGGTTTCTGTCAGTCTTTCTCCCTCACAAAATATTCCCAACACTTACGTGTTGTTAATTATTTGAAACCGTTCACCTTTCTTGAATGAAAGGTCTTCTGTAGTTCTAGCTTCATAATCATATAAGGCCACAAATATAGTAACACCACCTATTGGAGCAAAAAAAAAAACCCAAAAAATAAGGTAAATTATATATGTTAACATAAGAGAAAAAAAATGTAAGCAAAAAAGCTTAAGTATAATTTTCTTCCTAATCTCCAGAATCTATTTCTGAATGGAGACTTGGGCAGCTGGAGTTTAAGTTAATAAGACACTCTCTGAAGACCGTCCATGAAACTACTGCATGCTACAAATTCTAAAATTCTATACACCTACAGAAACAAATTTAATTTTGATTCATAATAGCAATATCTCTGACTTGGAAACACAAAGTTCAAATCAATTCTTTGGCAGAAAAAGTATTAACAAGTACTACAAACTGGCACTGATCATCTCAATTTCTTATAAACAATGGGTGAACATGTCCATCCTTAAAACTGATCCTTAGTAGCAATAACTAAGGATTTAGTAAGAGTAGTTATTATAATGAACACTTAAAAATGGCTTGTTTTTCTTAAAAATTAAATGATATGGCTGATATGAATTATAAATTCCAAAAATAACTTCATACATAGAATTGTACACAGATGCGTAAGAGATAAGGACACCAAACAACTATTACCTGCAAACAAAGGAAGAGAACAGATTATTTACTGCTCTCCCCTGAGTTCCAGTCATGTATTAACTGCCTATCTGACATCTCTACTTGAATGTCTAACTAAGCAAATGACACTACTATCTAATCAGGTACTGAAGCCAAGTCCCTTTACTAGCACCGTTATTCTACCTCTAAAATACCTCTTTATCTACTTTCTTTTCCAATTCCACTGCTGCCACCCTAATCCAAATCCTTGTTATCTCTGGCTGAGTCTGCTGAGACTGTTAGAGAAGTAGTTTCCTAACCCACTTCTGTACCTGCTTCCTTACATCCATTCTCCACACAGCTAGTTGCCAGAGTGAGGTTTTTAAAAAGGAAATTCAATTATGCAAATCCTTTATTAAAAACTCTTCAATTGCTTCTTCTTCCTTTGAATAAAACCCCAACTTCTTACCAGAGTCTACGAGGTCCTGAGTAATCCTGACTCTTCAATCTCATATTATACAATTCTACCCTCTGGTGTCCTCACTAGTCCTCAAAACCGCCAGGTTCATCTGTACCTCCGAAACTCTGCATTTGGTGTTCTCTCTCCCCAGAAAGCTCTTCCCAGCTCTGTACATATTTAGGTCATTCTCATCAATCAAACCTCAGCTCAAATGTTTTCTTCTCAAGATAGCTTTCCATGATCTTCTAAAGGGCTTTCACCAATCACTCTGGTCAGTTCCCTCATAGCATTTAAGAACCATTAATCATCCTGTTGAGTTGTTTACTCACTAATTATTGTCCAACCTTTGTTATAATGTAAACTCCATTAAGACAAAAACCTTGTTTCTCTTGCTTACAGTTCTCTATAGGTAGCACACAGAGACTCCATCTGTGTTAACAGACGTATACCATGAATGGACTTCTCACATAAGTAAACTGTTTAGGTAACTAAGTATGTCCTTAAGTATCAACATTTACTTGCATCATTTTGGATTACTGTCTTTCCCAAACATATAATCCTGAAAATAACTTAAACTTGGCTGATGACTGAGGACACTATTGTGGCCATCTATTACTGAACTATTTAGAGTTAGGGGGTTAGAATTAAGACTGTAATTGACCCTTTGATGTCCATAACTCCTCAAATGAACAGTCTCATAGAATTCACTTATGGCATTCCTCTAGCACTATTACTGGTCTGGAGGTAAGCAGACTGAAAGGACAAATTTATAGTCCAAGCTTATAGAACAGATTCCTTTTTTGCCCCCTCTGGTTGGTAGTAAGGACATGTGTTGCTCAATTTGATGCTGGAAGCTGTTTTGCCAAGCCTAAGATACTCTAAGGCTACGGGAAAGAGATCAAGGACTTGAGTCCTTGATGACATCAACAAACTATTGCTGTATCAAGGAATCCTAGAGCTCACCCTACCTTTTCTAAGCCAGTTATGTTTTGTTACTCAAGGAAAAAAGTATCCTGATCTGGAAACCCCATAAAAGAACTCTTTTTAAAATTTCTGACTACTTTTTTAGAGCATTTCCAGCTCCATGAAAGGTTGTCAGCCGTCACTTCTTGTTCTCTGAAAGGCTATTATAATGTAATAAAAGGAGTTCTGGTACAGGACATTAAACCTGGGCTCTCCTGATTATCTGTGACTCTGAAAAAAAAATTTAACTCTGAGCCTCAGGACTTTTATTTTTTTAAATCAGTATCTGATAGAAAAACTGTATTATCATCACAACACTGCCATTTAATTAAGTAACTACTATAATACTTTAATACTGGATAGTACTTTATAAACCTGAAAAGTTGTAACATTAACATTCTTGAGGGAGGGGTACATGTTTTTAATCTTTATATCCCCAGTGCCTGCCACATAGTAGGCACTTAATAATTACTCGAAAAATGAATTAATGAAATAATTAATGGTATAACCAGTAGATAATCACCAGATTATCACCAAATTTTCAGAACAGTATCATGTATGTCGTAAGACTTTAATTTTTATGTTAGAAGCTTTAATTTTCACATAAACTTATTAAGTCCCCAGTAAGTTATTTTTCTTACAGCAGGAAAAAACTTTATGTACTGCCTCCCTAAGGTCACGTTCTCAAGCTGACAAGAGAATTGTCCATTTAAATCTCACCTGTTAAACCAGCAGGATATGAACTTGGCACCACTGAGAATGAAGAAGATGCTCCTCCAAAAGGTGTCACCCCTGAGGATCCTCCAAATGGTGTCATGGAAAGACTGCTAAAATTAACAGATGCTCCCTTTGTTGAAGATGATGGTGCCACTGCAGTATGTTCTGCTCCATAATGGCTGACACTTGTACTGACAGGTTCTGGAGTGTTTTCAGTTCTATATTTAATGGTTGGACTTTTGTTCTCTTTACTTTTAATGCAGCCCATTATCAAATCTACAAGGCGATAGGCAAATATTTTGAGAAGTGGTTAATATATACTTCAAAAATACACAATTCAAAACTTCACTTTAAACAAGGAATTTTTCTCCTGCAAAAGAGTAACATTAATAAAGTAAACAAAAAACTAGACAGCTAAAAACAGTTTCTTCTCCTCATTTATCTTTATTACAATTCTGCTGAAGTATCATTCCAATCATGTCATTCTCCAGCTCAACCACCTTTAATGGTCCAATGACAACATGCCACAGTGTGCTGGGAAAGCCACTGGCTCTGACACCAGAGAGGCCTACGCTTGACTCCTGGCTTCCTACTCAGTAGTGGAGTGATTTCAGGTATGTTGCTCGACCTTTCTGTACCCCAGTTACTTGAAAAAGGGGGATAATAACACCTACTTCATAGGGCTTTCTATGAAGATTAACTTAAACTTATTACAAGTTCTAGACAATATGTGACACATAGTACTAGCAAATATCAGTTGCACTCCTTCTAACTATACTAGTCCTCTGTATAGAAATATAATCTGAGCCACAGATATAATTCTCAATCTTCTAGCAGCCACGTTAAAAAAATAAAAATAGATAAAACTGATTTTAATATATTTTATTTAACCGAGTACATCTAAAATACAATTATTTCAACATGTCATCAATATAAAAAATTCTAGTTTTTTTTTTTTTTTTTTTTTTACCACGTCTCCGAAATCTGTTAGTATTTTAAACTTACAGTACATCTCAATTTGGACCAGGTACATTTCAAGTGCTCAGTATCTATATGTGGCTAGCAGCTACCATATATAGGACCAGGTAGCTCTGTAACTTTTCCTTATCTACAGTCACACTCCCAATGCTTACCAAATTTGATCCCAATCTATCTTTCCAGCTTTATCTCCTATTATTTCCTCATGCTTATCTACATACACACACTTTCCTGTTTCCCCAGTATATATGCCCTGTGCTTTCCCAAGTTTGTGAGGATTTTACACCTAAAACTTTTCTACCTGCTAAAGTTCTATCCAATCACTGAAGATCATCACAAATGCTACTTTTCCACTGACGTTTTTCCCCACAATTGGCAAAATATCGTCTTCCTTAAAACCTCCAATGTACTTTTGGGGAGATTTTTATATGGGACTCCCTCACCTTATTCCATTTGGTACCTTGTTTTTTTTGCTTACTGGCCTAATTCCCACCCTATCCCCAAATTACTGGCAATACATTTCTTAAAAAATCAAGAGTTACTCATCTCTTATACACTATCCAGCTTACCAATTGACTCATATAATAGGTTACTGATATTACAAAATCTGCATTATTATATTCACTTCCTGTGAGAGCACTAAATGGAGATTTCATTAATTCACTTACTTTTAAAGGTCATTCGAATTTTATAGCTTTTCCTTTCTTATGTGGCATTCAAAAGGAAGTAGGTGAGTGATAAGACAACCGCCTCATAAACTCTCAAAGGATGAACATTTACAACCTTGACTATATAACATTTAAAATGTAGCTATACTGCAGTAATCAGACAAGAAATTAAGGGCATCCAAATTGATAAGGAAGAAGCGAAATTCTCACTATTTACAGATGACATGATATGATATAGAGAAAACTATAAAAAACTATTAGAACTAATAAATGAATTCAGTAAAGTTGCAGGATACAAAATTAATATATGGAAATCTGCTGCATTTCTACACACTAATGATGCAGTAGCATAAAGAGATATTAAGAAAACAATCCCTTTTACAATTACACTAAATAAATAAATAAGTAAATAAATAACTAGGAATAAATTTACCCTAAGAAGTAAAAGACCTGTACATTGAAAACTATAAAACACTGATGAAAGGAACTGAAGGCAACACACATGGAAAGGTATACCATGTTCATGGATTAGAAGAATTAATATTAGTAAAATGTCTATAATACCCAAAGCAATCTACAGATTCAATGCAATCCCTATCAAAATACCAATAGCATTTTTGACAGAATTAGAATCCTAATATTTGTTGGATGGAACTACAAAAGACCTAAATGGCCAAAGCAATCTTGAGAAAGAACAACAAAGCTGAGGTATCATAATCCCAGATTTCAAGATATACTACAGAGTTATAGTAATCAAAACAGTATGGTACTGGCACATAAACAAACCCATTGGTCAATGGAATAGAAGAGAGAGCCCAAAAATAAACCCATGCTTAATGGTCAATTGATCTATGACAAAGAAAGAAAGAATATATAATGGGGAAAAGACAGTCTTTCAATAAAGGGTGTTGGGAAAACTGGACAGCTCCATGCAAAAGAATAAAACTGGACCACTTATACTATACAAAAAAAAAAAAACAAAAAACACCCTCAAAAAAACCAAAAAAACCCAAAACCAAACTCAAAATGTATTAAAAACCTAAATGTGAGACCTGAAACCATAAAAACCCTAAAACAAAAACAACACAAGCAGTAATCTCTTTGACATCAGCCCTAGCAACATATTTTTGGATAGGTCTCCTGCAAGGGAAACAAAAGTAAACATAAACTATTGGGACTACACCAAAATAAAAAGCTTTTTTGCACGGCAAAGGAAACCATCAACAAAATAAAAAGGCAACCCAGTGAATGGAAGAGGATATTTGCAAGTTATATATCTGATAAGGGGTTAGTACCCAAAATATATAAAGAACTTACACAAATCAACACCAAAATAACAAAAATGTGGTTGACAAATGGGCAGAAGAACTGAGTAGACATTTTTCCAAAGAAGACACACACATGAGAAGACAGAAGACACATGAAAAGATGTTCAACATCACTAGTCATCAGGAAAAGGCAAATTCAAAACCACAATGAGATATCACCTCCTAGCAGTCAAAATGGTAACAAAAAGAAGTAAGAGCTGACAAGGATGTGGAGAAAAGGAAACTGCTGCCCATCTCCTTCAGAAATGTTATTACAAATGTAGGGCATGATTTACATTTTTTAAACTTCAGGTGCAACATGAGTTAAAAAGATTTTTATGGGGTGTCCTAGAAACATAACATCATTTAAAACAGTTTTATGTGGGGACACCTGGGTGGCTCAGTTGGTCTGCATTCAGCTCAGGTCATGATCCCAGCGTCCTGAATTCAAGTCCCACATTGGGCTCCTTGCTCAGCAGGGAGCCTGCTTCTCCCTCTACCTGCCACTCCCCCCTGCTTGTGCTCCTACTCTTTCTGACAAATAAATAAAATAAATAAAATCTTTTTAAAAACTTTTTTTTTAAGTTATAAGGGAAAGCGTCTTCCAAGTTTCACACTACTAACATACACATATATATTTATTAACATATACTTATTAGACACTAAGAAGAGCTGGAAATGTCAAGAAATGGACCCTTTGATTTAAAAAAAAAGCACACAAATGTAGGAAACAGGTACAGTATTGTAAAATGTGAAAAATGCTGGAGTTGAGGTATGTATAAAACACCCCGAGACTACAAAAGAAGTTATATGCTCTGCCTTGAGTGCTTGGGGAAATAAATTTTGCAAAACAGTGGCATCTGAGCTAGGTCTTTAAGAGCTGGAGATTTTGGGAAGAGGAAATAGGATATTCCAGGAATAATAAAAAGTGTGCACAATGGCTTAGATGTTTGAAAAGCATTGGGTGTTTAGGGAACAGAAAACTTTCTCTGTGACAGGAATATAAAGGGGGGGTATCTATGAGATCGTGGGACAGAGGCTAAAGGTAGAGGACAATTTACACATACAGGGAATTATTTTAGATTTTATCTCGTGAGCACTGGGAGTTATTTAAGACTTTTAAAAAGTGAACAGCAGGAGAAAATGTGTTTAAAAATAACTGTGGTAGAAGTATGAATTACAGAACAGCAAGAAAGGAAGAATGGCAGTTATTCAAGTTATAAACCTGCACTACCCCATATAAGAAAGGACAGAAGCAGAAACACCATGGAGCCAAAGATTAGGGGAAATTACTAAGGAAGTAAATATAAGTAGAATACTGAAGTGTGGATGATCAGTTGGGTATAGGTAAAGGAGATATGAAGAAAAAGGAGTCATTTATTCATTCCCCAGTATTTACTGAACACTTTAGAAGAATTATGATGTGTGTGTTATGGGATGGATGACTCCAAAGTTTCTAGTTTGAACTGGGTGTAGAGTAATACCATAACTGAGGTAGAGAAGAGAGAAGCAGGTATTTCTGGACATGAGTTCATTCAGATGTTAGTTTTAGGTGCCTTTGGGGCATCATGTTGAAAAGTCTTGTAGAGGATTGGTAAGATGTCAGCAAAAGGCAGAAACCAGCAAAAAGCAGAAACCAGCAAAAGTAAAAACATTTTCACAAGGTACAGATTTAGAGGAGTATGAAGAATTAATACAATGGTGCAGGATACCTACAGATAACGGATACACAGGCAAAGAAATTAGGAAGCAGCAATTAGAGTTGGGAGTACTACCATAAATATAAAAACATGGTTGGAAAAGATAATCATCAACCTCAAGATAGTGGAATGGGGCGAGGTTTCAACTGTATCTGTGGCATTATTTTTTTCTTAAAAGAAACATGAAGCAAATAGGGAAATGATAATGTATTAAATGTAGGTAATAGATATATAAATCTTTGCTTGATGTATTTTATAAAAAAAGAAAGAAGAAAATGGCTAATAATGCTACAGACCAAAATGAAGTCAAGTAGTATTTCAACTGATTTTATTTATTTATTTTTTAAGGATTTTATTTACTTATTTGACAGAGAGACACAACACAAGCAGGGGGAGTGTGAGAGGGAGAAGCAGGCTTCCCGCTGAGCAGGGAGCCCGATGTGCAGCTCAATCTCAGGACCTTGGGATCATGACCTGAGCCGAAGGCAGATGCTTAAGGACTGAGCCACCCAGACGCCCCTCAACTGATTTTAAAAGGCCAGGTGATTGGTAATTAGGAGCTCACTGGTGACTACAGTGTCATGAAGATAAAAGCTATACTGCATTAAGTTGAGTAATAAATTAATGACTAGGCCATGAATATATGGAGAATTTTTGGAATGCAACACTTTCATAAATTGGGGACATACACTTCTATCAAGATGTTTTCTATTTCTTTGTCTAGTTCACTAAACCTGTCCTTCAGAGTCGCAGTGTAATCTAATACAGCAAACCCTTGGGTTACTCAGCCATTCTCCTCCCTACTTTAATAAAAAATGATTATCTGACTTTGTTTACCTTCCTCCTATTTGCCAATTTCTTCATCTGTCCAACCCTTGAGAGCTTGTTTGGAGGGTCTAGCAGGGGAGCGCAGCTACTCGTATACCCTTGACCGAAGAACAGTCCTCCACTATCGGGGAAGGTCGTCCTCTTTGACCAAGCACGCAGCTTTGGGAGGGACGCACATGGAGCGGTGAGGGAGGAAGGGGACACCCACCTAGCCAGCCAGATCAGCCGAATCAACCCTGGCGATCAATGGGGTGACAGATGTCGCAGCCAGATCGCCCTCACATCCTTCATCTGTCCAACCCTAGGTTGTAAATAATGTTTGATTCAAGCTACTAGTGTGCTCTTATCCCTTTCTCCAATTAACTGGGTAAGCCATGATCATGGGCTTTTTGGAAGTCTTCCTCACTTATAAAAAAGAATACAAAACAGGAATATTCCATTTTCCTTCCCTCAATGTTATCATCTATGATGCCTAAATCTGAGACAACCATCCAGGAATGACAAAGCACTCATCTGAAAGGAGGATACCAACATAGCAAGAATGGTAAGGCAGAAAGATAAAGGAACTTGGGTCCTTCATGATATTGGTCAGGTACTGAACTGTAAAACCCTACTATAATCCTAGAACACACTTTAGTTCCAGAAATCTTATGTGAAATATCTACTGTGTAAGTCAGTTTTAGTCTGGTTCTCTGTTAACTTGCAGCTGGAAGGATCTTAAATGATAAATCACAGGACAAGAGTTAATATATTAATCCCTTTCAATCTGTCAGGATTCAATACACTGACAAAAATAGATCCCAAACTTCTTTCAAAGTGTTTACAGAAATCTGAGAGATCTTAAAATTGTAAATCTCATACCCTAGAAAGATAAAATTAAAATTCTAAGCAAACTATTTCATACTGATATTTGATAGAGTATAATGTACATGAATATTTGCTGAAACACTTTAACTCTTATTTTGAATACTACTGCTATTTTAAGACTTTTTGAGAAATACATACTTAAAATTATGGAAATTTCTTCTCTTAGACACTATTAGAAATTTTTCCTAAAATATTTTTAAAATCCTTTGAAGTGTAATTTACATACAATAAAATGCACCCATTTAAAGCATACAGTTCAATGACTTACAGCAAATGTTTTTAACTGTGCAACCAATAATACAATCACCATATAGGACATTTCAGTCATCTACAAAAGGTTCGTTTGTACCCTTTTCCTATTAGTCCCAATCCCAGCCCTAGGCAACCCACTAATTTGTTTTCTCTAACTCAAGATTTACCAGTTTTAGAGCTTGACATAAATAGATTCATACTATATGTAGTTTCTTGCATCTGGCTTCCCCACCCCCCAAGCACTGTCTGTCTCAGATACTTCCATGTTGCTGCATAGATAAGTAGTTCACTAATTTTTATTTCTAAATAGAATTCCACTATATAAATATACCATTATTTGTTTATCCATTCACCTGTTGATGAGTATATGGGTTGTTCCACTTTGGGGCTAATATAATAAAGTAGCTATGAACATTCCTGTATAAGACTTTGTGTGGGTACACAGCTCATACTCCACCACCATAAATACCAAAGAATGGAACCACTTGGTCATATAAAGTTAGGCATACCCTTTACCATAAGAAGCTGCTGAACCGTTTTCCATAGC
Organism: Neomonachus schauinslandi; assembly: GCF_002201575.2. Lineage (NCBI taxonomy): Eukaryota > Metazoa > Chordata > Mammalia > Carnivora > Phocidae > Neomonachus > Neomonachus schauinslandi. The sequence goes on from NC_058416.1 coordinate 50,271,362, forward strand.
AGCTGTACCATTTTGTATCCTCACAAGCACTAAATGTGAATTCCAGTTGTTCCACATTCTCAACACTTCTAAGTCTTTCTTTTCCCTCTCAAAAACCCGCCATATGTATGAACCTCATGGTAACCAAAAACCTATAATAGATAAACAAAAAATATAGGGAAAGAAAGCTAAGCATAACACTAAGGAAAATCAACTGCAAGGAAAAACAGCAAGAGAAGAAACAGCATTACAAAAACAATTAGAAAACAATTAACAAAATGGCAATAAGTATTTACCTATCAATAGTTACTTTAAATGTAAATATGTAAATGGTTTAAATGCTCCAATCAAAAGACATAAGGTGACAGAATGGATTAAAAAAAAACCAAGACCCATCTATGCTACCTACCTATAAGAGATATACTTCAAACCTAAAGACACAATAGACTGAAAGTAAAGGGATGGAAAAGGATATTCCATGCAAATAAGAGCAAAAAAGGAGGCCAGGGTAACAATACTTGTATCAGACAAACCAGACTTTTTAAAAAAAAGACTGTAGGGGCAGCTGGGTGGCTCAGGCAGTTAAATGTCTGCCTTCGGCTTGGGTCATGATCTCAGGGTCCTGGGAACGAGCCCCACATCTGGCTCCCTGCTCAGTGGGGAGTCTGCTTCTCCCTCTCACTCTCCCTCTGTGCTCTCTCTCTTTCTCAAAGAAATTAAATCTTAAAAAAAAAAAAAAAAAATGAGGACATAGTCTTAAAAAAAAAAAAAAAAAGACTCTAACAAGAGGCAAAGGAGGCATTACCTAATGCCAAAGGGATCAATCCAACATGAGGATATAACAATTGTAAATATGCACCCAACACTGGAGCACCTAAATACATAAAGCAAATATTAATAGACATAAAGGAGACTGACACTAACTAGAATAATATTAGGGCACTTTAATATCCCACCTACATCAATGCAGAGATCATCCTGTCAGAAAATCAATGAGGAAACAGTGCCTTTGAACGTCACATTAAACTAGATGGACTTAACAGATATGTACAGAATATTCCATCCAAAAAAAAACCCAGAATACACATTTTCAAGTACACATGGAACATTCTCCAGGATAAGTCATGTTAGGCCACAGAACAAGTCTCAATAAATTTAAGAAAACTGAAATCATATCAAGCATCTTTTCCAATTACAATGGTATGAAATTAAAAATCAATTACAAGGAAAAAAAATGGAAAAGAACAAACACGTGGAAGCTAAACAACACACTACTAAACAACAAATGGGTCAATGAAGAAACCAGAGAGGATATAAAAATATCCATGGAGACAAATGAAAATAAAAACAAACCAGTCTAAAATCTTTGGGACTCAGTGAAAACAGTTCTAAGTGGGAAATTTATAATAATCCTGGCCTACTATAAGAAACAAGAAAAATCTTAAAAACAAAAAACCCCTAATCTTGTATTTAAAGAAACTATAAAAAGAACAAAGCCCAAAGTTAGAAGAAGGAAGGAAATCATAAAGATCAGAGCAGAAATAAGTGATATGGAGACTAAAAAACAATAGAAAAGGTAAATGACACCAAGAGTTGGTTCTGTGAAAAGGTAAAATTGACAAACCTTTTGTTAGACACACCTTAAAAAAAAAAAAGACAGAGACATAAAAAGAGAAAGAGAGACAGAAAAGAGGGAGACAGAGGGCACACAAATGAATAAAATCAAATGAAAGAGAAGTAACAACTGACACCACAGATGTACAAAGGATTGTAAGAAACTATGAAAAATTATATGCAAATAAATTGAAAAACCAAGAAGAAATGGATAAATTCCTAAAAATATTCCATCTTCAAAACTGAATCATATGAACAGACTGATTACTAGTAACAAAATTGAAATGGTAATCAGAAAACTCCCAACAAACAAAAGTTCGGGGCCAGATAGATTTACAGGAGAATTCTACCAAACATTTAAGAAGAGTTAATATTTAGCTCTCTAGGGTCCTGCTTCCAAGATGACCAAGGAGAGAAGAATAATGGTCATGCCAAAAAGGACTGAAGCTACATGGGGCCTATTCACTGTACCAACCGTGCCCGTTGAGTGCCCAAGAACAAGGCCATTAAGAAGTTCATTATTCAGACCCCAGTAGAGGCCATCGCCATCAGGGACATTTCTGAAGCGACTGTCTTCGATGTCTATGTTCCCCCCAAGCTGTATGTGAAACTATATTATTGCATGACTTGTGCCATTCACAGCAAGGTGGTCAGGGATTGCTCCTGTGAAGCACGGAAGGACTGAACACCCCACCCTGATTTAGACCTACGGGTGCTGCCCCACGATCTCCACCAAAGCCCACGTAAGGCACTAAAATCCTTAAGAACTGAAGAAAAGCTGTTCTCCAGGAAAAAAAAAAAAAAATGGCAATTATACTTCAAAAAAAAAAAAAAAGAGTTAATATGTATTATTCTCAAACTATTCCAAAAATAGAAGAGGAAGGAAAGCTTCCAAACAAATTCCACAATGCCAGCATTACCCTGATACCATAACCAGACAAAGACACTAGGGAAAAAAAGGCCACAGGCCAATATCCCTGATAAACATAGATGCAAAATCCTCAACAAATTATTAGCAAATCTCATTCAACAATACACTAAAAGGATCTTTCACCATAATCAAGTAGGATTTATTCCAGGGATGCAAGGATGGTTCAATATTTGCAAATTATCAATGTGACACACAACAGTAACCAAATGAAGGATAAAAATCATATGATCATCTCAATAGATGCAGAAAAAGAATCTAAATACCACATCCATTCATGATAAAAAAAAACTCTCAACAAAGTGGGTTTGAGGGAACATACCTCAACATAATAAAGGCCATATAAGAAAAACCCACAGCCAGCATCATACTCAATGGTGAAAACATTGACAGCTTTTCCTCTAACATCAGGAACAAGACAAGGATGTCCATGTCTCACCATTTTTATTCAACACAGTACTTGAAGTCCTACCCACAGTAATCAAAGAAAAAAAAGAAGAAAAGAAATAAAATACATCCAAATTGGCAAGGAGGAAGTAAAACTGTCACTATTTGCAGATGACATGATATGATATATAATCTAAAAGACTCCACCAGGGGCACCTGAGTGGCTCAATCGTTAAGCGTCTGCCTTCGGCTCAGGTCATGATCCCAGAGTCCTGGGATTGAGCCCTGCATTGGGCTCTCTGCTCGGCGGGAAGCCTGCTTCTCCCTCTCCCACTCCTCCTGCTTGTGTTCCCTCTCTTGCTGTCTCTCTCTGTGTCAAATAAATAAATTCTTTAAAAAATAAAAAAAATAAAAGACTCCACCAAAAAACTATTGACTAAACGAATTTAGTAAAGTTGCAAGATATAAATTTAATATACAGAAATCTGTTGCATTTCTACACACTAGTAACAGCATAAAGAGAAATTAAGAAAACAATCCCTTTTACAATTACACGAAAGAAAGAAAGAAAGAAAGGGAGAGAAAGAACGAACTAGGAATAAATTTACCCTAAGAAGTAAAAGACCTGTACATTGAAAACTATAAAACACTGATGAAAAGAATTGAAGGCAACACACATGGAAAGGTATACCATATTCATGGATTAGAAGAATATTGGTAAAATGTCTGTAATACCCAAAGCAATCTACAGATTCAATGCAATCCCTATCAAAATACCAATAGCATTTTTGACAGAATTAGAATCCTAATATTTGTTGGATGGAACTACAAAAGACCTAAATGGCCAAAGCAATCTTGAGAAAGAACAACAAAGCTGAGGTATCATAATCCCAGATTTCAAGATATACTACAGAGTTATAGTAATCAAAACAGTATGGTACTGGTACATAAACAAACCCATTGGTCAATGGAATAGAAGAGAGAGCCCAAAAATAAACCCATGCTTATATGGTCAATTGATCTATGACAAAGGAGGAAAAGACAGTCTTTCAATAAAGTCTTTCAATAAAGGGTGTTGGGAAAACTGGACAGCTTCATGCAAAAGAATAAAACTGGACCACTTATACTCTAGAAAAAAAAAAAAACCTCAAAAATGAAAACAAAAAACAAAACCAAACTCAAAATGTATTAAAAACCTAAATGTGAGACCTGAAACCATAAAAACCCTAAAACAAAAACAACACAAGCAGTAATCTCTTTGACATCAGCCCTAGCAACATATTTTTGGATAGGTCTCCTGCAAGGGAAACAAAAGTAAACATAAACTATTGGGACTACACCAAAATAAAAAGCTTTTTTGCACGGCAAAGGAAACCATCAACAAAATAAAAAGGCAACCCAGTGAATGGAAGAGGATATTTGCAAGTTATATATCTGATAAGGGGTTAGTACCCAAAATATATAAAGAACTTAACACAAATCAACACCAAAATAACAAAAATGTGGTTGACAAATGGGCAGAAGAACTGAGTAGACATTTTTCCAAAGAAGACACACACATGAGAAGACAGAAGACACATGAAAAGATGTTCAACATCACTAGTCATCAGGAAAAGGCAAATTCAAAACCACAATGAGATATCACCTCTCAGCAGTCAGAATGATTAAATCATAAAGAAATAACAAGTATTGGTGAAAATGTAGAGAAAAGGAACCCTTATGCACTGTTGGTGGTAATGGAAATTGGTGCAGCCACTGTGGAAAACAGTATGGAGGTCCCTCTAAAACTTAAAAATAGAACTATGTGATCTACTTTTTCCACTACTGGGTATTTACCCAAAGAAAACAAACACTAATTCAGAAAGCTACATGCACCCTTATGTTTACTGCAACATTATTTACAATAGCCAAGATACAGAAGCAACCTAAGTGTCCATTAATAGATAAAACGGATAGGGGTGCCTGGGTAGCTCAGTCAGTTGAGCATCTGACTCTTGATCTCAGGTCTTGATCTCAGAGTCTTGATCTCAGGATCATGAGTTCAACCCCATGTTGGACTCCATGATGGGTGTGGAGCCTACTTAAAAATTTTTTTTAAATAAATGGATAAAGATGTGATAGATACACACACACTGGAATATTACTCAGTCACAAAAACGAATGAGATTTTGACATCTGCAACAACATGGATAGACCTAGAAGGTATTATGCTAAGTGAAATAAATTACCAATTCAATATCTATAACATACAGGGCTACTCACATTCTCCATTTCTGTTACACTTTGGTAACTTATAGCTTTTGAGATTTGTCTAATTATCCAAATTATTAAATTTATATTAGCATAAAGTTGTTCATAATGTTTCTTTATTAACGTACTTTAGTACCACAGCCCTTGGGCGTTTCTATTAAAAGTTCTGAATGATCAACAAGGACTTTGCTAGCTAGAAAAAACTCAAATGCCTCCCTACCGTCTATGACCTCAAAGGGCTATTAGCTCATATCAACCTGGTCAACCTTTGCCTGGCTTTATAGTTTCATTCTACACACATGTTCCAGAATTCAGAGAAAAATAAAGTCAGACAGACTCCTACAGAAGCTTTTAGAATTATTTTCCTACATAGTGTCCTTCTTTTGGAATTTTGCCCTGTAACTTTCAACTGCCTCAGCCTCCACGAATTCTGATCTCTGTCTCCTCAACTTGTTGAGACCACTGTCCTTTGCCCAAGATTCCTCTCTCTGCTCTGTAATTCAGACTGTGCCTCTAGGCAGGAAGTTGGGGTGATTAGGTGACCATACAGCTGACTTGTTTTCCTTATTTCAGGGATCACAGTCCTGCACTGCTGTTGTCCAACATCTGAAAACAGTTGTTTAATATATTTTGTTCAGATTTTCAGTTTTTAATGTTCGTAAAAATTAATCCCTAGAAAAAAAACATTTCATTCCCTGGTTTTAAGGTCATTAAAGTGCAGAGAGTATTAATTTCTAAATAAATTTGTACTTCAGTTTATATAACAGATTTATTCTTTAATAATGATCACTTTCAAACAAATGAACATTTTAAGTGTTTTACTGTAATTGGTTAAAAGTACTCTGTGGGATTTTCCTTTTAATTTCAAGAAAGGGGATGCCTGGGTGGCTCAGTCGTTAAACGTCTGTCTTAGGCTCAGGTCATGATCCCAGGGTCCTGGGATCGAGCCCCGCATCGGGCTCCTTGCTCAGTGGGAAGCCTGCTTATCCCTCTCCCACTCCCCCTGCTTGTGTTCCCTCTCTTGCTGTGTCTCTCTCTGTCAAATAAATAAAATCTTAAAAACAAATTTTTCAAGAAAGAAAATAATTTTTAAATAAGTATCATTTCCTTATGTGCCCACATGGTAAGTCTAAAATTTATAGCTTAATGCTCGGCAGGCTGTTTTGAACTCAAGAAGGGGTTTTATTCTAAAGAAAAAAAATAGTAATGGGGAGAAGTTAAAAATCTCATTAAAAGTCAGAAACTATAGAACAATCTGATCATACAGATTAATCCCAAAAGGCTGTTGTTTCAGTTTGAATGGGTATCTTGACAGTAGGTTATCACTGCTTTATTGCTAGGAGCTTATTACTTCCCTACCATATGTGGATTCAGCATCTCTATTTCAGTATTCCTGATGCTTTAATCAACTATTTGCTCTGCTGGGATAGCTGTTCCCTACCTCATAACTTCTTCTTATAATTTTGATTCATTTGTGGTCTACTCCAGGTTCCTGCAATTTCCCACAGCCACTGCCTGATTTGCCTATTTCTGAGTTTACACTGATATGAAGGAGAGTAAAAGCAAAAGCCCTAACTTGCTGACCAGTTATGGTTTGGCCATCAGGTGCTCACCCCGTGGTTCTCCTTAAGAGACTGTGAGTCTAGAAGGTACCATCACGTCTGTTCTGTTTAGTGTAAGTTCTTGCTTTTAGCTATATGGATGCCCATTTTAGCAAAATGTACTTAAAGTGAAAACCTTTCAAACTGAAATAAATTTGTGTTAGAATCAGGTTAATACAGTTGATTTTTTTTAAACATTTTATTTATTCATTTGAGCCACAAAGAGAGAGAGAGAGAGAGAGCATGAGCAGTGGGGGAGGCGGAGGGAGAGGGAGAAGCAGACTCCCCGCTGAGCCAGGAGCCCGATGTGGGGCTCCATCCCAGGACCCTGGGATCATGACCTGAGCCGAAGGCAGACACTTAACCATCTAAGCCACCCAGGCGCCCCAATAGAGTTAACTCTTGAACAAGTTTGATTACGCAGGTCTACTTATACACAGATTTTTTACAGTACTGTACATACTTTCTCTTCCTTATGATTTTCTTAACATTTTCTTTTTTCTTTACTGTAAGAATGCAGCGTTTAATACATGTAACATACAAAATATGTGTTGATTGATTATTTCTGTTATTGTTAAGGCTCCTGGTTAATAGTAGACTACTAGTCGTTAAGTTTTGGGGGAGTCAAAAGTTATACATGAATTTTTGACTGTTCAAGGGTCAAATGTATATGCAAAGTTTTACCTTGATTCCTCATCACACCTGAACTACTTTCTCATCTTCCCTGGATAATGGGCAAGAAAAAATGTGGAACTAAAATATCAAGAGTTTTGTTGATGAGGCAAGTTCTCAGGAGCAGAGAAGTAAAATGGTCCCTTTACTATTTCTCATATGGCTGTCCTGTCATCCCCCAAAAGAATGTAAATTATTGTACTTGAAAACCAGGGCCATTACATTTGTCTTTTGTTTCAAGTTCCTGTAGGAAATAAAGGATTAAAGTAGTGACAACAAGAAATGCTACCAGATATTTCAGATACTCAGGCATTCTCTTTCTTCAAACCTTTGGCCTTTGATAATCCTGTCTGTTTCAACTTTACCACCTTTATTTTTTTACCAACTTTACCATTCCTTACCAATTTTACCATTCTTTACCAACTTTATTTTAGCAAAATTTATTCCAACTTCCCTACATTTCTCATACTTGCTTAAAATGTAGTCTAAAGTTTTTGGATTTCTGACTGTGCTTGCTGCTTCCACTACATTAAAACTGCAATTAAGGTCCCCAATTAACTCCACATTGCTAATCCAATAGTCAATTTTCAGCCCTCATCTTACTTGAGCTGTCAGCCACACTGGACACAGGGATCATCTCTTTTTCTAAAAATGCTTTCCACCTGGTTTCTAGGACACAACCCCCCTAGTCCTCCGCCTACTATGTAGCCCCAGTTACTTCTCTAACCTCATCTCCTACTACTTACTTGCCCCAGTTCTGCCACAGACTTCTTCCTATCCTTCAGATGGGCCATCTCAGACCACTGCACTTTCCTCTCTCTGCCTGGAAAGCTCTTACCAGATACCTGCATAGCTTATGCCTCAGCTTCTTTAAGTCTTTGTGCTGTCACCTTCTCAATGACACCATCTCTGACTAACCTATATGAAGCAGCAATACAACACTCCCTAGAACACTGCCTATTCTCCTTTAACCTGGTTTATTTTTCTTGATGCCATTTATCACCATATAAAGCATAAGGGTTAAGTGCACAGACTGTTTTGTTTGTTTATTGGATGTACAGCATAGTAGTTAAGAGCACAGACTTTAGAGACAAAATATCTGGGTTCAAAGTCTGGGTCCACCACTTAGCTGTGTCAGCTTTGGCAAGTTACTCAACCTTTCTGTGCCTCAGTTTCCTCAACAAAATGGGGATACTAAAAGTAAGCCTCCTAGAGTTGTTGAGGGCTAAATGAGTTATCTGTAATGCACCTAAAACAGTACCTGGCATATATTACTCATTCATGGTGATGATTTTGATAATGATGGCTCCCCTCTCCAGAATATAAGAATAGGAAAATTGAAAAAAAAAAATTATTAAAGTATAACACATGCACAGAAAAGTAAACATAACAAATGTACACCTCAATGAATTAGCAGAAACTGAATACCAATGTAACTCATCACTCAGATCAAGAAATGTACTGCCAGCAACCATTCTACTGGAAATACACCTTGCAGTAGATTGCTGGGTCAGAGTATACACTGCTGAACAGTTTTCCAGGGTGGCTGTACCAGTTTATACTCCCAACAGCAAAGTATGAGAGTTACCATTGCTTCACATCTTCACTAGTACTTGACATTTTCAATCGTCTGGCGGACATGTAGTAGTCTCTCATTGTGATTTGAACTTTACACTCACAATTACTAATAAAGTGAGCACCTTTACATGTTCATTGGCCAGTCTCCTTTGTGAAATGTCTGTTCGAGACACTTGTTCCCTTTTCTATAGGGTTGTCTTTTTTTTTTTATAATCTATACGCATTCTCTGTATTTTCTAAATACCAGAGGAGTGACATTTTTATCCCCTTCACCTATGTCTCCTAGAACAAAGCTAAGAACATATGAATGCATGCTTGTTTCGTCTGTCTTCAGATCACCTCCATTTCTACAATTCTGCTTCATAATCTGCAATTTATGGTGATTCTCAACCTCTAATTCTACCAAAAGAGGTTCTAACATGTTGACTACCTAATAATCTTTACAAAGTAAAGATTTATAAAGACTTTATAAAGATTTATTAAGGTATTCCAGGTTAACTTCCCCAATTTACTTTCCTAACCTGCTTTTCCCATCACTTAAACTTCCAAAACACAGGCTTATGGGCTGGGGAAGATAAAAAGGCCAATTAGAAGTTAACTACACAGGGGTACCTGGGTGGCTCAGTCATTAAGCATTTGCCTTTGGCTTAGGTCATGATCCCAGAGTCCTGGGATCGAGCCCCGCATCAGGCTCCCTGCTCCGTGGGAAGCCTGCTTCCCTCTCCCACTCCCCATGCTTGTGTTCCCTTCTCTCGCTGTCTCTTGTGTCAAATAAATAAATAAAATCTTAAAAAAAAAAAGAAGTTAACTACACAAATCAGAGACTGTGTTTTAGGCAGAAATAGCAGGATGTTCAGAATCCCACAGACGAGAGAGAACAAAGTGGATTTTGAAACCGTAAGTAGTTCAGTGCTGAAGTATAACATAAAATAAAAGGAAAGAGGAGGCCAGAATAAATAGCAACAGGGAACAGAGCTTATGTCACAAGGATCTTTTTTTTAAAGACTTTATTGAGAGGGTTCTAGTGTGCACATGAGTAGGGGGAGGGGCAGAGGGAGAGAGGAAGAAAACCTCAGGCAGACCTGTGATGTGGAGCCCAACACGGGGCTTGTTCTCACGACCCCAAGATCATGACCTGAGCTGAAATCAAGAGTCAGGCGTTTAACTGAGTCACCCGGCCACCCTGACACCCCTGTCACAAGGATCTTATATTTCCTTCTAATTAACACAAACTACTTTATATATATGGACATTCAGTTCATTTTTGTTGAAAGAATAAATTACTTGGTTCTGAATAATTCTATCCAACAACCCAACAAATTGTTTCCCCCAAAAGGGCCAAGCATAGAAAGAGTTCTATAAATACTTGCAGGTTTTCCAACCATTTCCTAACTTATCAATTACCTAAGTCAGATAAAAATGTTTTCAACTTTATATATATGTAGATGGTCATATATCAGAATTACCTATAGTGAACCTGCTCTGTAACGGTGTGACTAATAGAGCTGGAACAAATTTGATATATTTCTTAATGCATCTAGCTCAATCATTAGCACACTGCACCATGTGTTAAGGTATTTCGTTTTAATAATATTTTATACTTTGACAATGCTTTGTTTCCAAAGTACTTTATTACTTAATCTGATCCCATAATAATCCTAATATGTTACCAGCAAAAGAGTAGGGATAGGGTGCCTGGGTGGCTCAGTTGGTTAAGCGACTGCCTTCGGCTCAGGTCACGATCCCAGGGTCCTGGGATCGAGCCCCGCATCGGGCTCCCTGCTCCTCAGGGAGCCTGCTTCTCCCTCTCCCTCTGCCTGCCACTCCCCCTGCTTGTGCTCTCTCTCTGTGTCAAATAAAATCTTAAAAAAAAAAAAAGAATAGGGATAATCTCTACATCATATAAGGAACTTGAAGCCTGGGAAGGTTGACTTGCTCAAGGAGAGGAGGCTGAGTCGTCTGAGTTCTAGGTTACCTTCTTTCCAAAACCCATACAGAGCCTCTAGGGAAGCCTTCTGTATACCATTTTCTGTTCTTTGATAAGTTATTAAATATTAGCCCTTTAGAAAATGTTACAAACACGATAACACTATTGGCAGTCAGTTTCACTCCCCAAGTCTAACTGAAAACAGTACTCCACACCTCTGCACCATGATCGTATTGCTTTATTATTAGTAATAGTGATTAATATTTCTCAATTTAACATACTTTTGAACCTTTAAAAAAATTTAAATGTACACTGTATCTGTAAACTAATTCTAGCAAGCTAAGCAATTATTACATTATATGCTGTATCCAGTGGTGGGGTGGAGGGAGCCCTAGTTTGGCATTTTGCGCAGATGGCTCCAGTTTACAACTAAGCTTTAAATCTGTAAGAAATAAAAAAAAAAAAATTTATATAATTTATCATAAGATATGAAATGATCAGTTCTCTACAGGTCACAGTGCTCTATAGACCATAAACATAAGGGATGATTTTTCTTTAACTTTCACTTTTAAATCTCCTCCCTTTAGCATAAAGCACAAAGGGCAGGCAGGACTAGGAAAGAATAGAAAACATAGAATGGAAAGGAGGAAACAGCAGACTACTAAAGGGCGTGCACTTTGTCTTGTAAAAGCAAACAAAGAACTTAATTTTCCAAGAGTCAAAGGAGAACAGAAAATGTGAGCAATGGAAAACTGAGCTTGCAGTGCTCAGTGACAGCAATGTTCTACCTTTTTTTTTTTTCATTTTAGATAAACAATTGACCTTAAAGAAAAAGTAAGCCCATTCATTCTAAATTCCTCTTTGGTTTCTTTAATGAAATCTGGTTATGGTTTCTTTAATGAAATCTGGCATAGGATCAGCCATAAGAAAGACCTGATTTTAAAAATATGTAAAGAATTGTAAAGAAGGGGCACCTGGGTGGCTCAGTCAGTTAAGCATTTGCCTTTGGTTCAGGTAATGATCTCAGGGTCTTGGGATCAAGCCCTGAGTCAGCTCCCTGCTCAGCGGGGAGCCTGCTTCTCCCTCTCACTGCTCCCCCTCTGCTTGTGCGCTCTTTATCAAATAAATAAAATCTTAAAAAAAAAAAGTTGTAAAAAATACTTAAAATGTATTACATTAGGAATTGTGGGTAATAAAAATCACAACTTAATGTAAAGCCCCAAGATTTTATTTTTTTTTAAAGATTTTATTTATTTATTTGAGAGAGAGAATGAGAGAGAGAGAGAGCACATGAGAGGGGGAGGGTCAGAGGGAGAAGCAGACTCCCTGCTGAGCAGGGAGCCCGATGCAGGACTTGATCCCGGGACTCCAGGATCATGACCTGAGCCGAAGGCAGTCACTTAACCAACTGAGCCACCCAGGCGCCCCAAGCCCCAAGATTTAAAAAAAATTATTATATTCAACATGGAACAGATCTGAATTATGAAGATATCAGGTAAAAGTTAATTATCTTTGGCCACTTTAGGCAATTATTAAAAATAATTTGTTGGTAAAAAGACACATGTAAATATTTATTAGGCATAATTCCCTCTACAAATTCACTCAACTTTTGAAAAAATAAGCTGATTTTATACCTATCTTAAAAAGGTTTTTTAAAAAGGTTTATTTGAGAGAGGGAGAGCACAGATGGAGAAGCAGACTCCCCACTGAGCTGAGACCCCCCCCCCCGATGCGGGGCTCGATCCCAGGACCCTGAGATCATGACCTGAGCTGAAGCAGACACTTAACCAACTGAGCCACCCAGGCGCCCCCTCTCTTAAAAATTTTTATCCTCTCAGATTTTCACACTTTATCTACTACTGTCCTTTACCAAGATTTTATACCTTCAAATCACAGTAAATAATTAGATATTACTTTAAGACTAAAGAGCAGGAGAAATTGGATACACATTTTTAGAAAGTTTATAAAATTGACCTGAAAGTCTTTTAATTTTCCCCAAATTCCCACTTTTACTTTATTCCCACCATGCTTTTGCTGTAACAATACCCTGAGTTTCAATGTATGTTTTAGCCAATAGATTTAAAACTGAAGTTTAATTGGCATATAAATTGAATATACAATTATACACATGAAATTAATACAGAAGAGGAGAGGAAGCTTTCAGCAATAGAAGTAACAAGCAAGGAGTAGTCAAATGTGCTTCAAAAACCAAAATAAGTCACATGAATCACATGAAGGGGAGCATAGCTGGAGATGAGCTGGGAAGTAAGGCAAGAAGAAATCAGTTTAATCTGTTACAGGAGCCTTTCTGATCTTTGATACCTCTTGGTGCAGGTCTTGTATTCTGTTCAACCACGAGCCTTTTCTCAGGAATTAGCAGAAGCTATACACATGGCTCTCATACTCAAGCTAATATTTCTAGTAATAGGAGTAAGAAAAAAGTTTTTTTTAATAAGTTTTAATTGATATCCAAGAATTTAATTTGTGCATATTATGTATATCTAAAAACCACTTTTTTCCAAAAAATTTTGTTTTGAATTTTAGAAGTTACAAACATGTTTTTAATATATGTGCTGCCAAAGCGAACACAATAAACATGTTTGTTTTTTTTTTTTAAGATTTTATTTATTTGAGAGAGAGAGCAGGAGCACGAGCAGGGGGAGGGGCAGAGGGAGAGGGAGAAAAAGACTCGGCACTGGGCAGGGAGCCTGACAAGGGATTCAATTCTAGGACCCGGGGATCACGACCTGAGCCGAAGGCAGACGCTCAACGGACTGAGCCACCCAGGTACCCCTAAACATGTTCTTTTAAAACACTGTCCTTTTTGGGCTTATTTTCCTACCTAATATCCTTTCTCAAGCAAGATGATATATTACTACATGTAGTTTATTTTGTTAGAATTTGATACAAATTAAACGTCTGCTCAAAACTTTAATTACCAAATGTTAAGATTTAATTTTCAACTTTCATTAAGAAAATTCTATCCTGTCCTCAATAAATAAAGTATGGGTTGGGTATATATTAGATACTTAAATGTTTATTGTTTAATTTTCTTAGCCTGCTTCATTCAAAACCAATGCCAATATAATTGCTTGGATATCTACTAGGTAAATGGATATGGTAAATACCAATTTTGCTTTTAAACAGGCCTCCTTTTTCTTCTACAGTCTACAGAATAATGGTAATTATACAGTAGAATGGCAAATACAAGCAATGACTTTCTAGCAATTTGCTGCAAGAGAACATGGTTTACTTTTTAAATTAACAGAAAAAGTCTCTCAGATCTTCTAAAATATAAAAACTTATTACATATATACCTGCAGGCATTCTCTTCCAGAAACAAAGGGTGAAAATGAAAGATTAGTTCTAGTTTTGCCAAAATACCCACTTACTATAGGAGGCTCTTTTAGCTGGGCAGCCCCTGGAACACTGTCCAGGAATCTCAAATTTACCATCTCCAAAAATGGGACCTGTCATCTTTCCCATCAAAACCCACTCTTCCTTCTCTGTCACCCATGTTTCAATCAATGGTAAGTACATACTGCCTTAGTCAGACTCCTGAGAGTAATTTTTAACTCATACCCCATATATTCAATGAGTCACCAGGACCTGACCATACTACCCTGTAATCTCCAAAATTCTTCCACTTTTCCAATTACTGCTTCACTTGGCTACTAATCATTTACTGTCTGTACTACTGCAAAAACTTCCTTAACTGACCTCTATACTTCGAGTGTTAGTTTCTCCAGTCTTTTATGGTTGCAATGTGAAGATGTGTTTTCTACAAAGAAAATGTGATAAGGAATGTGAAACTGAATAAAGGGAACCTCATTTAAAATGGAGTTGGGAGGCTAGAAGGACTTGAGATTGTGGGTACCAAAAGGGAGAGACATACCTCACATTCCCAAAGGGAAGAAGCCTACTTTACTCCTTCAATAGGAGAAGAGAAGAATTTCTCCTTGCCTACAGCAATAAGCTCAGGATATTAAGAAAATACCACAACTCGGCCTATGAGAAACCATTACCACTGAACTCCCAATTTCCTCTAAAGGACTTTTGTTCAACTTCCAACTTTCTCCTTTTCTCTACAAAGTAAGGTTCCTCTCCTTTGATCTCAACTTGCCCATGGTGTCCCAAATTACAATGCTCTGCTATATCTAAATAAACCCATTTTCCTGGTCAAAATAACTGACAGTTTTAAAGGTTAACATTAGGAGACTTCAATGGCCCTAACCTCCTCTTGCTCTCAAAATAAAGGCCAAACACCTTAATATGAAACAGAAGGCCCTGCATAATTTGCTTTATTTACCTCTCCAGGCTCATCTTTTTCCATTCATCTCCTGCATTCTATGCTCCCTACATACTAAATTTCTTTTAGATCTTCAAATGCACCATGTTCTTTTCACAAACGCTTGGCAAAACCTACCTTTCCTTATGCTTGACTTACGAATACCCAACCTTCAGGCCTTAAACATTTGAGGAATCTTCCATGACCTCGCAAGTGCTCTTACAGCACATTTTATTCCCTCCCCCAACCATTTACTACCCTGAATTGTCATTGACTGTCTCTATCCTCCTCTGAACTGTAAACTCTGGGACAGCAAATTTTTTGTCTTTATTGTAGGCTGGCCTACTATCTACCCCAGAGCTGATATCCAATATTTTTAGAGTGAATGAGTAAGAACTTTGGAGTTAGACCTACATTTCAATCCTGGTTCTGTCACTTATTATGTAATCCTTTATCAAGTTACTTAAATCGCTGGGGCGCCTGGGTGGCTCAGTCGGTTAAGCATCTGCCTTTGGCTCAGGTCATGATCCCAGAGTCCTGGGATCGAGCCCCACATCAGGCTCCCTGCTCAGTGGGGAGCCTGCTTCTCCCTCTTCCTCTGCCTGCTGCTCTGCCTACTTGTGCTCTCACTCTGTCTCTCTGTCAAATAAATAAATAAAATCTTAAAAAAAAAAAACCAATTACTTAAATTGCTCCTAAACCCTAAGTTGTTTTTTTTTTATGATTAATAATACCTATCTTGTAAGGTTATGACAATTAACTGACATTTGTTTGCATTGGTAAAGACTCTTCTGGCTACAAGAACAAAATCTGACTAAAGGTAGCTGAAGCAAAAAGGAGAATTTTTTTTTTTTTTCAAGATTTTATCTGGGGCGCCTGGGTGGCTCAGTCATTGAGCGTCTGTCTTCAGCTCAGGTCATGATCCCGGAGTCCTGGGATCGAGTCCCGCATCGGGCTCCCTGCTCTGCGGGAAGCCTGCTTCTCCCTCTCCCACTCCCCCTGCTTGTGTTCCCTCTCTCGCTGTGTCTCTCTGTCAAATAAATAAATAAAATCTTAAAAAAAAAAAAAAGATTTTATTTATTTATTTGACAGAGAGAGACAGAGAGAGAGCACAAGCAGGGGGAGCAGCAGAGGGAGAGGGAGAAGCAGGCTCTCTGATGAGCAGGGAGCCTGATGTGGGGCTCGATCCCAGGACCCTGAGATCATGACCTGAGCTGAAGGCAGAAGCTTAACGACTGAGCCACCCAGGTGCCCCAAAAAGGAGAATTTTTATAAAGCCTACAGGATGTTCTCGTGGAATTCAAAGTCATAGGGAAAAACTAGAACCAGGAACTTAAATAATAAGAAAGTACGTTTCCTTGTTTTCTTGTTTCTGGTCCTTCTGTCTGCCCCCCTTCCAACACTTTCTTCCTCATCTCCTCCTCTCCTATTTATCGATCTCTCTCCTCCCTTCCCTTCATGTGTTTCCATCTCTCTCCATCTTTCACCTCTGCTACCCTGTTCATCTGTTTCATTCTTCTCTCCTATGGCAGAATAGCTTTTTCAACTCTTTACAGGGTAGAACATGGCTGCCAATACTTCCAGAGTTATAGATCCTTATTTTAGAGCTAGAGAGAGGGATACTAAGTATGAACTCCAAATTCCTAAAGACTCTAGCCCAGACTCCTCAGGCCAGTGGGATCACACTGAAACATGGCAGATGGGGAAGGTCTTAGAAAATGAGGGAGTCTAGGCAATCAAAACATTCGGGGCTTACTACTCCATCCGTTAAGTAAATGCTATTAATGTTTCACAAGAATTATTTTTACTTAAGTGAATTAGCTACAATAAGAATATATTAGTAATTAGTCAAGTTTTAAGTTACACGTCTCTGATTTTAAGTTTTATATGAATGGAAAATGTGTTATCAACATGAAACATGTAAAAAAGATTATTCTCTTTATTTTTAACTCCCTGAACTTCTGATCTGAACAGCTTATGATGCAAGACAGACTACAAAGTATTTAAGGATATTCTAAGAAAATTTCAAATTATACAGCACACTTCTAGCTAGACATCCAGAGAGAATTGGGAATAGATCTCAAAAACACCTTTTAAAATTTGGATTAGCACACTCTAAACACCTTCCTCATATCTTGTTCCAAACTGAACAGAAAACCTTATATAAAGTGGAAAAAACATTTGGGAAAAATCATCACATAACATTTTACAGCTCTCTAGCAATAAGTATAGATCCAAGGTTATAACAAAACTGTATCTGAGAGCTCAACTTAGTTCAATTGGAAAAATCAGCATAAAACAGTAAGAGTGAATTAACATATCTACTTCCCTGCCTCTACACAGATTTTTCTAAGCTTCTATATGTAGTATCATTTACTGGTTAATTTTTCACCTGATATGAATAAGATGAAGTGAGTTAACATATCTACTTCCCTGCCTCTACACAGATTTTTCTAAGCTTTTATATGTATCATTTACCGTTTAATTTCTCACCTGATATTAATATTTGTAATACACAATTAACAAAGTTTTTTAGCTATTTCCTTTAATAACAAAATAAACATGTTACTTACACTAAAGAAAACAGGAATGCTAAATTAACTGAGTCTTCCCAAATTTCTTATTTGCAAAAATGCCTATTTTGAGACACATTTTGTCACATATATGGCCAAAACTTTTCTTGCAATTTTAAGTGTCCATAGGACATTTATTAAACACAGTTTCTAGTTTCTTCTTGTATTAAGAGCAAGTTTTTAAAATTTTCTTTTTAACTGCAAATTTCCTCCATGCTCATATTAAATTTAAATAACAGATGTGGGGCACCTGGGTGGCTCAGTCAGTTAAGCATCGGATTCCTGATATCAGCTCAGGTCTTGACCCCTGGGTCATCAGTTCAAGCCCCACAATGGGCCCCACGTTGGGCTCCACACTGGGTGTGGAGCCTACTTTAAAAATAAATAAAATAAAATTTAAATAACATATGTATATAAAGTAAAAAGGTGTTGGATGCACTAACTGATTTAATCCAGACAGTAACTGTTGAAGATATGTGCCATTATTATCCCTGTTTTACAAATGAGGAAATTTAAAACCTGAGAGATTAAGTAAGTTGGTTCTATGTCACAAAACTAGTAATAGAGACAAAGCCAGAAGTTGAATGAACTCAGATTTTGTGCCAGTGTTTTCTACTTCTACTTCCACTTCAGCCATAACAAATCACCTATTTCTATTGCTGCCATAACAAATTGTCACAAACTTAGATTTAAACAACACAAATTTATTATTTTACCATTCAGAAGTCTGACATGGGCCTCATTAGGCTAAAATCAAGGTGTCAATAGGGCTGCATTCTCTCCTGGAGAATCTATGAGAATTGGTTTTCTTGTCCTTTCCAGCTTCTGGGGGCTGCCTGCATTCCTTGGCTCATGGAGTAGTCTCTTCATCTTCAAAGCCAGCAACACTGCCTGGCTAAGCTTCTGCCTGTTAATTTCTTTGACTCTTCTGCCTTCCTCTTCCACTCTTAAACATCCTTGTTACTAAACTGGACCCACCTGGATAATCCAGGCTACTCTTCCTACTTTAGAATCAGTTAATTAGCCACGTTAATTTCATCTACAACTGTACTTCCCCTCAGCTATGTAACCTAATACATTCACTGGTCCTGGGAGTTAGGATATGGATTTTTGGGGGAAGCCATCATTCTGCCTATCACAGTCCCTGTGTTTGTAATAAATATGCTACCAAAATTATACTGATCTGTTATGGTTTAGATAGTGAACATGTTTTGGCTCAAAATGTATATGTTAATTAGGTACCAAGGAACATAACTTTTCTAAATTAGAAGAATGGTTTATTTAGCTCTCAAAGTAGAACAAAGTCAATTGAATGAACTCACTCATCTAACTAGGTCTTAGAGGGAAATAAAGCCAATAAGAGATACCATCTTCCTCTTCCTTATCAAACCTCTGAAGCACTAGCCTTTGGGGGAGAAGGAGAAACAAGTAAAGCTGGCCTTGTTCTAAGTGGCTGGAAGGAGACAGAAGCATTGTAAAAGGCTTGAATCCTGGTAACAGGGCTGTGGTTGGCATAAATCTGTCTGGATAACACTGGACCCAACTGTTTTTCAAGTGTACCCTAACGAGAATTCGACAGGAAACTGGTCTCAGCAGAACAATTACCAAAATTCCCAGGGATTTAAAGATGGGAGACTTTGGGTGAGTACATGGGTGACTTCCTTCTTTGTTACAACACCAAACATGGAGGCATTTTTTCCTTTTTATCCCCTCCCTACAGAGGGAGGGATGCTTGATAAAAGAGTACTTAATTTGAGGGAGTTATCTGTGAATTAGCCTACTCTACTAAGATTTATCTGTAAACACCCCTAACTCAATGCTCATGGCGTTTTTATGGTCATTTGCAGATATGTGCAGAGCTGTGAAAATTTAAGTTGCCAGATCTACATGTCCCCAGCTCAGGTCAAACAAGGCTCTCATACTGTAAACAAGTGTCCTTTCTGCAGTCTATCTAGTGTCACTTTGTGTGTGTTTTGTTGGTGATGTCACTGTTTAAAATGGCCCCCAGATGTCAGTGCTGAAGTGCTATCTAGGGTTCTTAAACCAAAAAGGCTGAGGTGTGCCTTACAGAGAATGTGTTATATAAGCTTCACTTGGACATCAGTTAGAGTGCTATTTGAGTTCAGTGTTAATGAATCAACAGTATACATTAAATAAGATGTCACACATTGAACAGAAGCACACATGGAACGAGATTACGAATTGATCAGTTGACAGAAACGTTGTAACCAGAGGTTCAATGGAACCTAACCTTGTAACTCCTCTAGGAGCAATGAGTCAGTATTCACTAATTCAGTGTTCACAGTGACTTTCTAAAACATAACTACTGTAAATAATGACAATTGACTGTATATGAACACTTCAATAGAAAAGATTTCTATGAGCCAAAAGTTACGCTTTTTTAAAGTTGTGATATATACTGTCAAATTTCCCTCTAATAAATTTTTAAAAGAAATATCTAAAATGCCATACTTTTAAAATGTTTTTAAAAGTATAGCTTCTTGGGATGCCTGGGTGGCTCAGTCAGTTGAGCATCTGCCTTCAGCTCAGGTCATGATCACAGAGTCCTTGCTCAGTGGGAAGCCTACTTCTCCCTCTGCCTCTCCCCCACCTGTGCTCTGTCTGACAAATAAATAAAATCTTTAAAAATAAATAAAATTAAAAAAATAAAAGTATAGTTTCTTGTTTGTTCTATTTTTAAAGATTTTATTTATTTATTTGACAGAGACACAGTGAGAGAGGGAACACAAGCAGGGGGAGTGGGAGAGGGAGAAGCAGGCTTCCTGCCAAGCAGGGAGCCCGATGCGGGGCTCGATCCCAGGACCCTGGGATCATGACCTGAGCTGAAGGCAGATGCTTAACGACTGAGCCACTCAGACGACCCTGTTCTATTTTTAAATTACATCTTTAAATGAATTAAAACATTCAACAATATCCATACTACCTTTGCATTTTTAAATGAATTAAAATTCATTCAAATGAACTGTTACGTTATATTGTTTTGCCTTGAATAGAGAAAGTATTGAATTTGCTAACCATGTATTTCATTGCCAATTACTAAAAAAAAAATCAGGCACCTGGGTGGCTCAGCTGGTTGAGTGTCCGATCTTCATTTCAGCTCAGGTTATGATCTTAGGGTCCTGAGATAGAGCCTCACCTCAGGCTCCGAGCTCAGTGCAGTCTGCTTGTCCCTTTCCCTCCACTCCTCCCCTCACTCACACGTTCTCTTTCTCAAATAAATAAAATCTTAAAAAATAAATAAAACAAAAATCAATGTGAGCAAATAAGAACAAGTAGTCATGACATTCATATTTTATATGTATATTTAATAATGTGCATTAAATTATTACATTTCAAAGGGTTTTGATTAATAAAGGAGTAAACGAAGTAACTGAACACAAGGTAATACACCAAGAAGTAGTCTGATGAAGCATGTAGGGTAGAATAACTAAGGAACTGAATTATAATCTAGCAAAAAAAATACATTTCTCTTAACTAGATGAAAGTATCTACAAAACAACAGATGACACTTACTGAGCAGTTACTACATTGTAGCCACTATGCTTAGTACTTAAAATGGTTTATCGGGACGCCTGGGTGGCTCAGTTGGTTAAGCGTCTGCCTTCAGCTTAGGTCATGATCCCAGAGTCCTGGGATCGAGTCCCGCATCGGGCTCCCTGCTCCGCGGGGAGCCTGCTTCTCCCTCTGCCCCTGCCTCTCTCTCTCTCTCTCTCTCATGAATAAATAAAATCTTTAAAAAAAATGGTTTATCTCATTTAAGCCTCAAAATATCCTAAAAATCAATTACTGTTACTTTTCTTATTTACAGATACAGAACCACTTGTCCAAGGTCATACAGCAAATGAGGCAATAAGACTTCAGAGCTCCAGTGGTTTACCGGTGTCAAAATGAACACATTTAAAGCCTCAAGTTGTTCAAACGTGTCCCTACAATAGCCTCAGGTATTTAGTAAAAATGAAGATTCCTAGCTCTCAGTCCAGGTTTACTGAATTATTATTTCTAGAGGTAGAATTTAGGAGCCTACATTTCAACAGACATCCCAAGTGATGAGTAGCAACAGTGAAGTTTGAAAGCCACTAAGTATATGACGGACCCCTATTCCTTTTTTTTTAAGATTTTATTTGAGAGAGAGATAGCGAGAGAGAACACAAGCAGAGGGAGAGAGAGAAGCAGACTCCTCACCGAGCAGGGAGTCAACATGGTGGGGCTCAAACCTAGGACCCCAGGATCACGACCCGAGCTGAAGACAGACGCTTAACTGACTGAGCCACCCAGGCGCCCCGTGACTGACCCCTATTCCTATGGTAGAAGCACATACATTTCTGTGCTAGAAGCACCCTATAACCAGAAAGCATCTATCTTGCCTTTGCCATCTTCTTTGTGTCTTTGTTCATGTTATTTTCTCCCTCTGGAATGTCCATTTTACTTATCCTTCAAAACATACTCAAATCCCACCTCCACCACGCCTTCCCTGAACGTGTGTTTCTCTTCTCTTATCTGCCATTGAACTTTAAACCTCCAATACAAAATCTCTTCCAAGTCTACAGTAGCAGTGTATTTAATAAACAGGAAACTAATGAACAGAGTTTCCTTTTTATCTCCTAAAAAGCTTTAATTAAGTAACATGGCGCCTTGCCTGAAGTAGACATTTTTTTTTTTCTTTTAAAGTTTGTTGAAATGAATTACCGGTCCTTTCCCAATCAACGTTTACGACTGGACCCAAAAGATAAATATTAGTCAACAAATTAATGTCTGAATCTGGCTTCTTTAACTGAAGGGAGTGTAGATAAAAAAACACTGCACATAAGATAAAAAAAATAAATTCAACCCATAGTAAACATATATCATATTAATTTACTAGTTACCTATATACCCTTTAAGCTGTAAAGACTTGATAATGCTATGACTTCAAAAACTGCTCTAGCTTCAAAATGTCAGTATAAAGTGGGTGAGAAGACAAGCAGTTACATCAGAAAGGCAAAATGCATGGTGACCATTTCCAGACATCATCTTAGCAATTCAGGGAGGCAACAGCAATTGATAATATTAGTTTCCTGCACTGTTCATTATTTAGCAACAGCTACTCTTTCCATATAGAAATATTATAGATACTTGAATAAACTGAATTTTATGGGGAAAAAAGTATTTGGACATATCAAATTTTTATATAATTGAGCTCCATGGACCGTATCTGTATCATAAAATCAAACATATCGCATGACATATGTTCTGAAGAACTTCATTCCATTTACAATTTAAATCTCCAAAGAATATGAAGTTGCCTGATTTTACTTTTTGAAGTAAAAAATTAATGTGGAAATAGTATGAATGGTTTTTTTTGTTTGTTTGTTTTTTTTTTTAAAGATTTTATTTATTTATTTGACAGAGAGAGAGATAGCGAGAGCAGGAACACAAGCAGGGGGAGTGGGAGAGTGAGAAGCAGGCTTCCTGCCGAGCAGGGAGCCCGATGTGGGACTCGATCCCAGGACCCTGGGATCATGACCCGAGCCGAAGGCAGACGCTCAACGACTGAGCCACCCAGGCGCCCAGTATGAATGGTTTTGTTCTAGTCTGATGAAGGTGTTGCATTAAAAGGAGACCAAGTTTTTAATTAAAGAAAAGTTGATGTTTTCTTTCCTTCTACCTTCATATTTTATGATGAGCCTTTTCCCCTGAGCTAAGAATGATCACTTATTCTCAGTCCCAAGTTCCTTAACATGACTTAAGAATTAAAGCCAGAACACTGGTACAATATTTCTGAACTATTCCTTACCTCTGTGCTCTACTATTTCAATCCTGGTATCATTTTTTAAAAACATATGTATGGTAATTATGTGTATATAAAATATTTTCTAAAATCTTCTTTAAAAAAAAGAACACGTTTGATTTTTAAGGTTTCTCATATACAGGAGTGGAAGTTTCCAACTATGGAAAACTATGAGAATTCAACAAGAATTTTTTTTACTCCCCAATACTATCTTGTGCTATTATCAGAATCTTAACAGCAGTATTAGCAGTATTTGCTTGCTCAGGTCAAGTATGTAAAAAAGTTTGAACTGAATTACATCAACATTTGTCATATTATTATGTTCTACATTTTATATTTCTGGTTTGGGGAACAGATATTTAAAATTCCATATACATGAATACCTTACTTCTGACTGGAAACAATTTTCTGATGTTTTTATCATTTAGTGAGCATTGACAACAGAATATATGCTATAAAATCTGAGGAAATGGAACACAAGAATGTTCTGTTTGGGGCACCTAACTGGCTCAGTCGGCAGAGCATGTGACTCCATCTCTCAGGGTCATGAGTTCCAGCCATACATTGGGTGTAAAGGTTACTTTAAAAAAAAAAAAAGTTTTCAAGTTTTCCTAAATAAGATGAATAAAGTTTTTCATGATCCAATACTCTTATGTCAAAGAGGAAACAGACTAAGTTATAAAATAAAAAGAATAACTTTCTACCACATTAGTGAGCTTCAGCAAAGGCTATATTCAGAGCATAGCCTTTACACTTATTACCAAAAAGGAAATAAACAAGGAAAAAACAAAAACCAAAAATCCCAAAAGAGGATTATTTGTAAATCATACTGAGATTTCTTTTTCTGTTGTTTCTAATTAACTTTTCTTTTAATTTTCTGTTCTTTCACTAATAAAAACATTCCAATATGATTTATAAATAAAAATCAGTGAAATAAATTGCTAGATTTAATCTTAATCAAAAAACAAAATAAAAAACAGAGTACTAGGTGCAAGAAAAGTGCTAGAGCCATCGAGGATTTGAAATGATACACCTTGCTCATAAAATTTTAACTAGATGAGGGACACCTGGGTGGCTCAGTCGGTTAAACATCTGCTTTCGGCTCAGGTCATGATCCCAGGGTCCCACGTCAGGCTCGTTGGTCAGTGGGGAGCCTGCTTCTCCCTCTGCCAGCCACTCCCCCTGCTTGTGCACGTGCGCGCACTCTCTCTCTCTCTCTGACAAATAAATAAAATCCTAAAAAAAAATTTAAAAAAAAATTTTTTTAATTAGATGAAAAGGATGACTATCTAGGCAAATAGAAATTAATAAAGTAGTTCACTTAAAGACAGGAGACCTAAAGAAATCAATAAGCATAAAAATACTTCAAACCTTTCCCAAAATTCCATCAAAAAAAGCATGTATTTCATGGATAAATTAAATTTTCTGACACTTACATGAATAAACTAGTTTTACGCTCTTTAGTCTCTTCCAAAGCATTCAGGAAAAAGCTTCCTTCTTATTTTTTTTGCTGATAGCCCAATCCCAACAGAGCCAAAAAGTCGGGGGAACAAGGGCAAGATCTAGTGAAAAGGCTCTGAGTGAGGTAAATCTCTCTCTTCCCACCCTCAAGAATCTTCTCTTGAATTGCTAGAAAATATAAGCATTACTTAGTCACTAGCTAATCAGTTTTCCTGGATAAGTAACTGCACTGAAAATCCCCTAATATTCTATAACCACCAACGACCAGCAGCAGTGTTCTCTCCTCTCCCACCATATTTGATCACTGAATATAATTTTTTGTTTTTCAGATCTAGACAGTCCTGAAAATGCAGTGCAAATATAAAATAATACATGTTTTTCTACTTCCTAATTTTAAAACATGTCTAATTTGTCCTTCGATTTTTCTAACCTTTTGATATAAAGATTTAACCTAAGAGAGAAGTCCAGGCCATTTGTCTTTTAGAGATTTCAATTTTCTTGGTTGTAGTATTGTTTCAACAGACATTCTGGGTTATCAAAATACCTGCTTCCCAACGATTCATAAAACAGAGTAATAGGTGCCAGAAAAATGCTAGAGCCAAGGAGCTCTGGCACAGAACTCCTAAAACCCCTTGGAATTTCCTAAGTGGTAAGAGCAATAAGGTGAAAGGAATACCTTTTGTTATTCATACTAAGTCTCTTTCAACCACACCTGAGTTTATGTTAATGTGGTGATTTTGGGAAAGCCCAAAGTATAGAGAGCTGGTCACCAGAGGACCAACCATGTGTGATTAGTTGGTTGGGACTTTCCGCCCCACCACACACTCCCACCTCAGGGAAGGGAAAAGAAGCTGAGGTTAAGCTAATAACCAACAGTCAATGATTTAACCAGTTATTTCTATGTAAAGAACCCTCCATAAAAATCCTAACTGAAAGGGTTCAGAGACCTTCCAGATTGGTGAACCCAGGGAGGTGCTAGGAGGGTGGCTTACCTGGAAGTTCATGCCCTTTCCCATATATTCTGCCTTATGCATCTCTTCCACCTGGTGGTTCCTGAGTTGTACTCTTTTATAATAAACCATTAATCTAGTAAGTGAACTGTCTTCCTGAGTTCTGTTAGCCATTCTGGCAGATTATCAAACCTGAGGAGGGAGTTGCATGAACTCCCAATTTATAACCTTGTTGGACATAAGCTGTGGGTAACCCGAGAATCCACTATTTACAACTGGCACCTGAGGTTGGGGGTGGGGGAGCAGTCTTGAAAAACTGAGCCCTTAATCTGTGAGATCTAACGCTAACTCCAGGTAAATAGTGTCAGAATTGAACTGAAGAACACCCAGCTGGTGTTGGAAAACTAGCTGGTATGGGAAAAACCCCATATGCCTGTTGACCAGAATATTCTGTGGGTACTGTACAAAGGAAACAGAGTTTTCCTTTAGCTTGTGTTTTTTTTTTCCTTTCACTACTATACTCGACAGTGCTCATAACCACTGTTGTATGCTTCTCTACTAAAAAAATATGTAATTTATTCTCAGAATCTAAGGACAGTTTTGTATTAGGATATCTATTCATAGTATTAATTCATCATATTAAAAAATAAGAAAAGCCATTTAAAAAAAAAAAACCCAAGAAAAAAAATTAAGTCAGTATCCACCCCTACTTGATAAAATAAACCACGACACAGAAATAGAAATCCTTCTATTATGGGGCACCTGGGTGGCTCAGTCGTTAAGCGTCTGCCTTCGGCTCAGGTTATAATCCTGGGGTCCTGGGATTGAGCCCCGCATCGGCTCCCTGCTCAGCGGGAAGCCTGCTTCTCCCTCTCCCACTCCCCCTGCTTGTGTTCCCTCTCTCACTGTGTCTCTCTCTCTCAAATAAATAAATAAATAATTTAAAAAAACCCCAAATAAATCAAATCTTAAAAAAAAAAATCCTTCTACTCTATATCTAGAGCTAAAGCTCAAATAAAGTCTGGCATCATGGCTTAATGGCAAACCCTAGAAACAGTCTTACTAAATTTCTGACAACATTTTGACCTGTTCTGAAAGTACTAACCAATGTAATTAGACAAGAGAACCAAATAAGATGGATAAATATTAGAAATGAGTTGGGGTTAGAATAATTATTTATGCATAATGATTATTTATACAGAAAAAGCTAAGAGAATTAAATGAAAAACCATCAGAAACAAGAGATTTCTATAGAACAGTTACAAAATATATAAATAGCTTTTTTATATACCAAAAATAGCCAGTTATAAAAATATACTTTAAAAACAAAGCATTCAAAATCACACATACCTGGCTAAAAGGAATCAATGCTCCTTGGATAAGGAGCAAGGTAAGTACAAGATGAGCCCAGTACATCTCACACCAAAAATAATAATAATAATAATAATAAAGTAGTACTCAGAAAATGATGGGACTATATCAAATATATCAAAAGTACACAGGAGACATCTTGAAGATCTTGCTGGCCAAAAACAGAACAAATTTGAGCATCAAAATGAATAAAGACGGGGCACCTGGGTGGCTCAGTTGTTTAAGGGTCTGATTTCGGCTCAGGTCATGATCTCAGAGTCCTGGGATGGAGTCCTACACCGGGCTCCCCTGATCAGCAGAGAGTCTGCTTCTCCCTCTCCCCGGGCTCGCGCGTGCTCTCTCTCAAACAAACAAAATCTTTTTTTAAAAATGAATAAGGATATTAATGGATTATAACTTGTTGACTAAAAAAAAGTCTATAAATCATTCTAATAAACAAGGAATATGGAAAGGTTTTCTCTTACAGAATCTCAACTAATAAATGTAGAAGGAATTATAGAACTAGAAAAGTATTATTTTGCAACCAATGTTACAATAATCAATTCAGGCAAGACTCACTGATAAATGAGCTAAAAGTACTTCCCCACATGCCACTTATTAATTTAAAAGAGAAAAATGCTAACTCTACAGTGAAGAAGCCTGACAGGTATCACCTTACCTGAGTTAATATTGCCAATAATGGGGCACACTAACATAGAGTGCCTCTTCATGGCCTATACTAGGAAGGACACAATACCCCTTATATAGCATTGCTCTCCTAAATTCATAATCTTAATCTAATTATGAAAAACACCAGACAAATCCTAAGGTACACTGTACAAAACATGTAGTCTGACTTTTCAAAAATACCAACATCTGAAAGATAGGGCTAAAGAACTGTTCAAACTAAGAGACCAAAAAGATAGGATAACTAATTGCAATAGATTCGATTCTGGATTTTTGTCATAAGGAATTACGAAGACAACTGGGAAAATGCCGATTATGGACTGCTGCATTAGTTTCTTAGGGCTGCTATAAAAAAAAAAAAAGGCTTATTAGAACAACAGAAATTTATGCTCTCAGACTAGAATTTTGAAATCAAGGGTGTTAGCAGGGCCATGTTCCCTTTGAAACTCTGGACAGAATCCTTCCTTGCCTCCTCCTAGCTTCTGATTGTTGTTGGCAATTCTTGAGGTTCCTTGGCTTGGGCTGGATCACTCCAATCTCTGCCTCTGTTGTCACATGGCATTCTCCTCTTCTTATAAGGACACTGGTCATACTGGATTAGGGCCCACCCTAATTTGGTATGAATTCATCTTAACTTGATTACATCTACAACTACCCCATTTCCAAATAAGGTCACATTCACAGGTACTGGGGGGACTTAAAATTATCTTTCAGGAAAATACAATTCAACCTACCAACTGTATATTGGATAACTGTATAATAGCGTCATTAAAATTTCTAAATCTAGGGCGCCTGGGTGGCTCAGTTGGTTAAGCGACTGCCTTCGGCTCAGGTCATGATCCTGGAGTCCCGGGATCGAGTCCCGCATCGGGCTCCCTGCTCGGCGGGGAGTCTGCTTCTCCCTCTCCCACTCCCCGTTTATGTTCCCTCTCTCGCTGTGTCTTTCTCTGTCAAATAAATCAATAAAATCTTTAAAAAAAAAAAAAATTTCTAAATCTAATAAACATACTGTGGTTGTCTAAGAAAATGTCCCTGTTTTTAGGAAATACAGGCTGAAGTACGTAAGGGTAATAAGACATGATGTTTGCAACTAATTTTCAAATGGTGGGGGGGGTGGAAAGAGTGGGAATATCCATACACATATATACAATGCGGGAATAATAAAATCAAATGTAGCAAAATGTTAACAACTGGTAAATCTGGGTGAGGGAGATCCAGATGTTCTTTGTACTATTCTTGTAACTCTTCTGTAACTTTGAAATTATTTCCAAGTAACAAGGTTTTTTCAAACCACACGTGAAATAATACCTACAAATAAGTTTAAGGAAAATGTTTGGAGTCTATATTACAAAAATAAAACTGTAATTTTATAAAGAACCTCAATAAATGGAATCCTATAACTTTTTAGATGGTAAGAGCCATTATTAAAAGATGCCCATTCTTCCTAAACAAACCTACATAATCAACATTATCTAAATCAAAATCACAATGAAGCTCATATGGATAAGTGAATGCATAATAATAGCCGGGAAATTTTTGAAAAAGAAAAATGAGATTTGTCCTACTAGTAATCACAACTTCATAGTTCAGAGAATGGGCTCTGAAGTTAAGAGTTGGTTGTAGTCCTAGCTTGTACATGAATAAATGTAACATCTTGGGGTGCATGGGTGGCTCAGTCGTTAAGCGATGGCCTCCTGATCTCAGCTCAGGTCTTGAGCTCAGGGTCATGAGTTCAAGCCCCACGACGGGCTCCACACTGGGTGTGGAGTGTACTTAAAAGAATACTAACTCAGTGCTCACTTTGGCGGCACATATACTAAAACTGGAAAGATACAAAGATTAGCACAGCCTGTAGACAAGGATGAAACACAAATTTGTGCAGCATTTCCGTATTTTCTTATAAAGAAAGAATCCTTTCATGAAATAAAATGGCTAAATGTCAGAATATTTTCAAAAGAAAAATACTTAACTCATAGAGTTTTGTGAGAAATGAATTAGTTAAAATATATTAAAGTATTTTTTACCATGACTGGTACACAGGCAGTACTCAACGTTAACTGCTCTTCTTGCTGTTATCATGGTCCTAATCATCAGGCTACGTGGTATTGGCACAGGAATAAACAATATCTGGACAAGAACGAAAGCCCAGAAACAGGCCTGAGAGTAAACAAACCTCATTTAAGGTATCGTTTAATCAAATTTTTTTTTTTTTGGAAACGTCTGTCTCCATTGATTTCTCTATTACCGAGGCCCTGGGAATATGAGAAATGTCTTTCAGTTACCTTCAGAAAGAATCATTCTGGACCTAGAAGCTTGAAATCAACTGAAGCCAGATGCCCTCTTAACTATTATCTACTTTCTTACTCTCTTCTCTAGATTTTCTAACTTCAAGAGCATGTTACAGAAGTCAGGAGGTGAAAAGAAAACATGCTAGGCATTTCCCATTATCTATTATGTCACCTTCCCTAAGTTGTGGATCTGTGGCTTCCTTCTTACTTCCAGCTTTGAATTTATCTCTAAGAATCATCTACATTGTCATTAGTTTTTATTCTTTTAGGCATCAATCATTCTAAAAGTCCTATTAATCTTGACAATATCCTAAGAGGTTCTTGACCCTCTCTTCTACTTGACCTTTACTATGAGTTCCTCCTTCTAAGTTCTATTCATTAAAAAAAACAAAAAACAAAAACTAAGCCCCAGCAGGAGTGGCTAAGGGGGTGAGAAGTAATGAGGTGAGAAGGAGGGAGGGGCGTAGGGCTTTAGCTCCATCAAAATTCCCACCTGCTACTATCCCCACCAAATTCTTTGCTACGGCTAATTACTATCTTTTCTCAATCACTAAAAGGAATACATAAATGCAGATACAATCCACAATTCTCCTCTGACCGCCTCCCCCATCAGAGTGCTTCCCAAGCTCTTTGTATAAAAAAGTTTGGGGCATTTTTAGACTTCTCATTCCTTTAGGTGGAATACTGCACATCAGAATCTGAAATCAAAGACTTTTGCTGGTTTTCAAATATGTTTCCTAAAGTCTAGGGCATACATCTTCTTACTGTCCAAAATTACTTTTCCTGTTACTTTTAATATAAACCCAGGACAACGTGGTCCCTATCTCCAAAAGTTCTTTCTATAATTTGTATATCACTTTTTTCTACCGGTCCTAATTAAGTTCAAAACAGCAAATATCTTTATAGCTTCCTTTACCACCTAAAACATGAAATTATATTTTTCCAGATGCTCTGCTTCTAAAAAGCAAACTTCCAGAAGGTGCTGGGATGTCTGACTTTTTCCATCATAATTAGTTTGCTTCTGTACTAATATGTTGTCTTAAATTAAGAAGATACCATCTGGGGGCACCTAGCTGGCTGGCTCAGTCAGTAGAGCATGCAACTCTTGATCTTGGGGTCATGAGGGCATTCAGCGTAGAGCTTACTTTAAAAACAAAAAAAAGAGGGCGCCTGGGTGGCTCAGTCGTTAAGCATCTGCCTTCGGCTCAGGTCATGATCCCAGGGTCCTGACTGAGTCCCACATCGGGCTCCCTGCTCGGCGGGAGGCCTGCTTCTCCCTCTCCCACTCGCCCTGCTTGTGTTCCTGCTCTCGCTGTCTCTCTCTCTGTCAAATAAATAAATAAAATCTTTAAAAATAAAAATAAATAAATAAAAACAAAAAAAAGATATCATCTTTATCCACAACTTCCAAATATTCTAACCATGTTTCTACAACTAAATAGTATATTTCCATAGAGATGTCTAACTTTAACAGGTTACTTTCTCTCCACTTCTGGGGCAAAGGCAACTACTCTTCCACCAAAAATTCATTCTCCCTTTCTAAGGCTGTCACTGTAAGGTAGTTCTACCACAGACTATTTTTCTTAGTCTACTTGCAACCAGATATATGCCTATAACTCATTTACATCAACATAATGTAAGAGGAACTGATGTGTGTCAAGAGTTTTTAAGAAACACAGGTGCTAGAGATAGAAAGAATAAGATATAAAGAAAAGAAATCCCCTTATTGCACATACTTTTTTTTTTTTACTGGTCTTTAACACAAGTCACTGCTAAATCAAACCTCAATTTCTCCATCAGACTCAAGTACAGTGTTTATTTGAATTCACCCTGAGCAGGGCACCTGGGTGGCTCAGTAGGTTAAGCGACTGCCTTCGGCTCAGGTCACGATCTCAGGGTCCTGGGATCGAGGCCCTCATCGGGTTCCTTGCTCAGCGGGGAGTTTGCTTTTCCTTCCACCTCTACAGTTTCCCCCACTTGTCTTTCTAGCCCCTTCTCTCCGTGTCAAATAAATAAAATCTTACAAAAAAAAAATTCACCCTGAGCACTGATGCCACTAGTTTAGACCTAGGCCTGCCACTCCAAAGAGCCTGCAGTATAAAGCAGCTGTGTTTACAGCATGAGCTTCCAATGAGGAGCCAGCTATTTGTTGACATTTCTTTCTCCCATGCCCATGAGATGCAAACACTGCCAGCGGACTGTTACACTGTCATACATTTTAGAGCATTTAATAAGTGCCAACATTGTGCTATGGTTCCAGATGCTTGAGATAACTTCTGTAACCAAAACAAAGATCCCTCCCTACCTCCATGGAGCTTACATTCTAGCAGCAGCCACTCCCATCATTTAGACTTGGTGCAACAGTTTAAAATCTATCTGCCAACACTTACGTAGACTTAATAAACATGGGCAATGATGGAACTGTTGGAGTGATGTATGAAGGAGCTATATACTCTATGTGGGATAATAATGCTACGATAATCAACCTAGCATTCTCATTAGAAAACAATGCTCCAGCTTATTAAAGAGGACAAAGGGTACATTCTTAGATACAACTGAAGAAATAAAAGGAAACCAAAGAAGAAAAGGCTTCTAAGGTGGCTAAGGAAATCTTCGTCAATAGAATTTGACACAGTGGTAAATGAGTAATAAACAAAATTTCCATTTGGAGCTTTAGATGAGATTTCCATCCAGAGATTAAGGAATTCATATAACAATAAGATTCATAGGACTAGCCAGCATGGAAGAATCATACTGTATCCTCCAGAAAGAAGGAAAGCTTTGAATGGCTGATGAGTCTGTACCAAGGTGTAGGAAACTGCCATCTATCTGACAGGGCAAATTAAAAAGTATGCTCTCTTTCTGCAGCATATCCAAAATGCGATGTAGGACCATTCAGAAAATGCAGACCTTCCATCTATTTCTACCAACTCATCTAGGAAAAAATGATTTAATTAGTAGAAATAAAGGCAATGTTGCACAATAGAAGTTTGAGCCAGCTTTTGACTCAGAAGACTCATATTTGAGCATAAACTCAATTCAGGGGAGGAGGAGTGACAGGGAAAGAGAGAGAGGAGCTGACTATATACACATAAACTCCATACACACTCTACAAACCCAAACTTACAAACGGACAGCATTTGCTACAGTTTAGTGTAATACCCATCTTTTGCCTGCTTTGTTCTTTTGATGAATTAAATTTAGATTAAAAAAAAAAGAAGCAGCTTGATTAGAAAAACATCCAAACACTGTCTCTTTGTTAATCTGGGCTGAACATCTTGTTATAAAAAGATAAAGAGCGCTCTAGAATTAGTATATCAATTTTCCATTACAAAGCCAAGCCTACAAAAGGAAAGCATTTGCTAGAATTTAGTGGAATAACCCATCTTTTTCAGTTCATATAATATCTGACCTTGATTCCCATTATGAAATAAGTATGGCAAAGCTACATCAATTAAAAAGAGAAGTGTAAGTGGGTTGAAAATTCTCAGCCCCAATAAAAATGTACAGTTTAAGGAAGAAGGAAAAAGATAAATCCTCCTATCACTGCTCTTTATCCCTAAGGAAGTTGCTTATAGGGAACAGGCTTATTGTCAGATAAATTCAGTTCTACTAGTCATCACTAATCATGTGACCTTAGCAAATTACATATACTTTCTGATCCTCAGTTTCTTCACATGTAATAAATGCCTATTTCATCCACAATTTTATTTTGGAAAGGATTTCAAATATTTAACTGCAATAATGCATATGAACTACACATGTAGCACAGCACCTGCCATAAAACAGGTTTTCTTCCTTCATAACCAATTCCTATGACAAGTAAATGGGTGGGAAACAGAAAAAAAAAGGCACAAAGAAGGAAATTATAAACTTCCACATTACATTCATTCCCCATTTTCCCAAGCACTTTTCTACTTTCCTCATTTTTGTTTCTCATTTCCAATCTTTTGAAGCTTTCCCATTCCTCACACTGTCCTACAGGGATAGAGTAGGAAGTAGGCTTAGAGTGCCTGGAACAAGCACGTGGGAGAAACTAGGGACCCTCCTGTACTTAAATTCAGCTTAACAGCAAGGCATCACTGGGAGGGTTCCTGGCATCCTAATATGAAACTCATAGCAGAGTGATTTTTAAATGGTGAAGAGCTGGGAAGGTGAGGAGACAGTGTAACTGGCAAGGCAATGGGGTCATCCCCTATATAATCAGAGCATTTAGTGGACCAAATATTTCATATGTTCAGAGAGCTCAGATTTAAAAAAACAAAAACCTGAAAATCAAACTGAAACACTATTATAACTGTTAAATTTTTATAAACTCTAATAGTCTGCCTAGAAATCTAACCAAAAAGGCTAACCTTCCAGGAAAGACTTTTTCTGGGAAAAGATTTTGATTTTCAAAGACCCAACTGACTAACTTTGGGAACACAAACTACTTATAATTTTAGTGGCTTTCTTCTTTTTCCTTTTTTTTTTTACAAGATCTTTTTTGCAAACCTTAAAAAGCTAACCATTTTCTAATGTCTATGCTTATTTTGTTCTAACTAGTAACTAAATGTGCTAAAGAAAAAAATCCAGAACAAGTATTCTGTGTTTTTATCAGTTAAAAAAATTAAATGTTTTAATGTTAGTGGCTATTTTCCTGATATAATGTGGCAAAGCTATCATCCAGTCATGATTATCTGTTAACTGACATCACATCTATTTGCTTCGATGAATAAAGCCCTTATCTTTTTAATTTTACTGCTAAATAAATCTGAAATGTTTATTTGACAGAGAGAGAGAGTGAGAGAGAGAGCACACGCAGGGGGAACAGCAGGCAGAGGGAGAGGGAGAAGCAGGCTTCCTGCTGAGCAAGGAGCCCAACGCAGGGCTTGATCCCAGAACCCTGGGATCATGACCTGAGCTGATGGCAGATGGTTGACCAATTGAGCCACCCCGGTCACCCCTGAAATGGTTTTTAAAGGCCTTATTTTCAAATGTGCCTTTTTTTTTTTTAAGATTTTATTTATTTGAGAGAGAGAGAGAGAGAGAGCACATGAGAGTGGGGAGGGTCAGAGGGAGAAGCAAACTCCCTGCTGGGCAGGGAGTCCAATGCAGGACTCAATCCCGGGACTCCAGGATCATGACCTGAGCCGAAGGCAGTCGCCTAACCAACTGAGCCACCCAGGCGCCCCCAAATGTGCCTTCTTATAGTAAAACTTCTATATAAGTGTTATGGAACCTGCATATGTGTCACACATGTCTTTAATGAACTGTCTAGAAAATCAAGTCTTCCTACCTAGAGAATTCAATCAGTTTGCTTGAAGCTACAAGTATCTAGTGCAAAGGGATTCATTAAAGTTTCAGAGGTATCACACAGTAATACCATGAAAAACCAGAGAAGTGTTGTACTAGATTATCACATTAAAAAGATCTACCAATCTACAAAATTTGTAACGATCTCCTAATCATAGCCAGTCCCACCCAACTGTGAATTCCTAGAAGGCAGCAGTCATGCTACATTTTTCTAACATAAAAACTAGCACAGTATTTGTTACGCCATGGGTTTAATAAATATCCACTTAATGAAATAATACTACGTTTGCTGGAACAAACTCCAGTGCCAAGTCTATGGGTCAGGTTGTTACTACAACCTTTACTTACCTGTTATTTATTTCAAATTCTAGATTCTGAAACGTTTCCTTAAAATGTTATCAATATAAAAACTTCAACTGTAACAGAACCACACATTTATATAAGGCTGAAAGGATATCAGAAACCATCTGGCCCAACTACCTCCTGTTTCAAATGATGAAACTGAGGCATAGGGCATTTACTGAACTGACCAAGGCCACATAGCTCTTCACTGTCCAAAATGGCATTAAAATCCAGATGACCTTCTACCTTTTAGTCCTTTCCTTATTATACCATGTTGCCTTCTCTGCTCCTTTTCAAAGTCCTGACAGCTATTATTCTAAAAATGTTCTTATCTGTAAAATAGTAATTGGGGGCGCCTGGGTGGCTCAGTTTCTAAGTGTCTGCCTTCGGCTCAGGTCATGATCCCAAGGTCCTGGGATCGAGCCCCACATCGGGCTCCCTGCTCGACAGGAAGCCTGCTTCTCCCTCTCCCGCTCCCCCTGCTTGTGCTCCTGGCTCTTGCTATATCTCTGTCAAATAAATAAATAAAATCTTTAAAATAAATAAATAAATAAATAAAAATAAAATATTAATTGCATGAGAACAAATGTAAGAATAAACTTGCCAAAGAACAATTATAAGTATTAAATTATGCAGCAAAAGCCACCAACTTTCTCCACTCCACTCCCATTTCTACTTAATGCTAACAAACTGTAAGTTACATTAAAAAATTAGAGAAGTAACTAGCCTCCATAATTAAAGAAAATCTATAGTTTACATACTGCTAGGAACATAGGCTGAAACCAACCTTTTAGTTTCAGTGGTCAGCCCTTTCCTCCCAGTACTTCCTGTCTTCACCCACACCCCTGGTAACAGCAGACATATCCTATAAAATACATTCTTTTACACGCATTACATCAAGAAAATCAGGACTTTTTTCTTTTTGTCCTTGGAAGATATGAACGTAAGCCATGATTATAATATTGATTGTCACTAGTAACATGATAGGATGACAAACGTATTTTAGAAAAATCTAGGTTTCTTTCTTTCCTTTTTTTTTTTTGTGGATAGCTTGAGCTTTCTATATTCATTAAAACAGTAAAAAACAGGGGCGCCTGGGTGGCTCAGTCGTTAAGCTTCTCCCTTCAGCTCAGGTCATGATCCTGGGATCCTGGGATGGCTCCCTGCTCAGCGGGAAGCCTGCTTCTCCCTCTCCCACTCCCCCTGCTTGTGTTCTCTCTCTTGCTGTGTCTCTCTCTGTCAAATAAATAAATAAAATCTTAAAAAAAAAAACCCAGTAAAAAACATTTCTTTAAAATAAATTGTATTAAAGACTAGTTTAACTTCACTACAAAGAGTTCCCAGTTTATTAGAAATATCAAAATGAACTTTAAATTCACATTTGCAAGTGTTTACAAACTGTTTTATAAAATCATTTTCTAGAACAAAACTTTGAGGATAAAAAGCTAAAGAATTTGTTTTAACATTAGCTTATGGAAAAGCACTAAGTTTTATAAAATTTTAGAGGTAGATCTTTAAAATATGTGTAGCAAAAGTCTGTATATTATAGTCATAAAATACACAGAACCACATCTCTGTATACAACTCAAAATTTATTAAGCATTTATTCTACTGGAGACTGTTCTCAAAGATTCATATAAAACAGTTCCTTGCCACATGTATCACAGTAATGGAAAGAAATAATTACAATGTAAGGAGAATGTGCTTTCATATCAGAGGAGTTTTGTGGGAGCACAAAAATGGGAGCCAATATACCAGTGTTTTGCTAAGTATGTGCCACAACAACAATGTGCACTTGTTAACATTCAGGAGTACACGGTCTTCCGTACCTCTTTCCTTCCTTCTGGTTATACAAGTTGGAGCACTGATTCTCCCAATGCTCCCTATTACCCATCCCAAATTAGCCAACCCCAAACTAAGTTTCAAAGCCAGAATTAGCAAAAGGAATTGTCTCTGTAGATTTTCTGACAGTCATGGTAAAAAAGAGGAAAAGATGCTGCTCTTTGCTTACCATGTTTATAAAATGAGTAACATTTCAGAAGCAGCAAAATTTGCCTGTGGCATCTTCCAGTCTGGGGTTCGCCATATATAGCTGATAATGTATCTGCGTTTGTTGATGTACATCTTCTCATACCCCAGGAATAAAGAACAAAAGAAAAGAATCTAGGGTTCCTACTTGCAATATTCAGGCAGACACAGGGGATATACCATGTGCAAGTAGTTCTAGAAATAATCCCTCTTGACGATCTTCCACTTCCTCGGAAAAAGTAGAATGTCCAAAGAACCTGCATATAAGCTCTCCCGCCATTCCACAAACAGTAATAGCAGGAGCACTTCTAAGTGGCACAGCTTGCGGCAGCATGGAGTATATGGAATAAACTTCAGGGACCCTGCAGTCGCAATATAGACACTCAAGCAAGAGAAACTGAAGGGCGCTGCTATCCTGGGCACTGAGGCTTGTAATTCAGTCCATCGGTATTCTCCTGTACTTTGAAATTACAGGATTCTCTCTCTTTCCTGGAGTGAGGTTCAAGATTTTAAAGAGTAACATCAGGTAAACTCAATCCAGACCAGGATATGTTGCCATCAAGTCTGCCAGTTCCAAGACAACAGTAGTGCTGCTGCAGCCAACAATTCCTTGGCATAGAGACATGTTAAAATGATACTGGCAGCAGCACTGGCTCTTCTCTTTCACCCTCTGCTGTTACTAGAGCTCCTTTTGCTAAATCTGCCTCTGAGTTTAGACAGGAGCTGGATGGTTCATAATCACCCAGCAGCTGCAGCTGAGCAATACTCAGCCTAATTGTGGCACTGGAGCAGCTGAAAGGAAGAAAAGCGATAATACATACCCTACCATAGCCACACACAAACTGCTGTACACAATACCAATAAGATACCAAGATACTTTAATAGGAACAGATTATTACCTTTAAAGAAAAGCAGTTGTACTTCTCTGGAAGAATTCTGGATTTGTATTATAGACCCGTTTAAATGTGAACTGAAGGTGACCTAAGCCACGTAGAGCTCTGAACAATGGAAGATCTTAACTAAAACTTCCTGTAAATATTCATATAACAAAGCCAGCGCCGCAAACATCACCTTTATAACATGACTAAAAGTTCCTGTGATATAAGAATCTGGCACAGACGTGATCTCTTCTTTAACTCTACGTTACGACAACGCAAAGCAACAAAATCAACGACTAAAACAGCAAGCCATTACATAAAGCAAGAAGCATAATACAATGATTCTCAGCATTTTTGAAACTCCAACACCATACGGTCATTTGCTTTCTTGAAACAAAACATACTCTTCTGTTAGGAGCCATATGGCACATCTTCATAAAGCTTAAGTAAACGAAAACTTATTATGCTGAGAATTTCATTATATCCTTAAGAATATCAAAACTAAGGCCAAAATTACTGATCCAAAGAATTAGTGTTACAGAAAACAGAAAATGGGGGGCGCCTGGGTGGCTCAGTCAGTTAAGCGCCTGCCTTTGGCTTGAGTCATGATCTCAGGGTCCTGGGATGGAGCCCTGCCTCAGACTCCCTGCTCAGTGGGGAGCCTGCTTCTCCCTCTCCCTCTGCCCCTCTCCCCAGCGCGCGCGCGCGCGCGCACACACACGCACACTCTCACTCAAATAAAATCTTTAAAAAAAAAAAGGTTAAAAGACTTATTACCTTGATGGAATAGTTTGTCATTTACATAACTTTGTGAAAAATAAACTGTATTTTATATTTGATGACAGAATAGTATCCATTAGTTTAATAAACATTTTGACTACCAACTATTTACCCTTTACAATATATAAGCTAAGAGGATTTAAAGTTAGTAAAATCTGGTGTTCTCCCTCAAAATATTAACATAATTAACACGTTATTTATATGTCAAAGTAGTGACAAACACTAGCTGGAATATGACAATTATGATTTAATAAGTCTAATCCTGTTTGCAAAGGATAGCCCAGGCAGTGTTCTAAAGGCAGTCACTAAATGTTAAGTTCTTTACCCAAGCACCTTATATACTACATTACACACAGGCTTCTTAAAGAAAAAAAAAGTTTTATGTGAATTAAAACAGATACAGAAAAGCGCACAGAACAAATGTATGGCTTGGTGAATATACTAAGGAACACCCTTGCAACCATCACCAGGTTAAAACTCTGTAACCACTGTAGAAGCTGGGTCCCAGTCACAACTTCCTCCCACCTCCTGTATCTTTACTTTTAGAGAAATCACTTCCTTGCAGGTTTTTTTTTTAATATAGTTTTATTTCCCAAGTTTGCATTCCCAGACACCAGAGCTTAGGACTTCTTTTAAATTTTTTGATATTAGGCACTTCTTTTATTTTTTTTTATTTGACAGAGAGAGAGAGAGAGAGAGAGAGAGCGCACACAAGCAGGCAGAGTAGCAGGTAGAGGGAGAGGGAGAAGCAGGCTCCCCACTGAACAAGGAGCCCCGATGCGGGGCTTGATCCCAGGACTCTGAGATTGTGACCCAAGCCGATGGCAGTTTGCTTAACCAACTGAGCCACCCAGGCGTCCCTAGGCACTTCTTTTAATTGAAGTATAAATGACATAGAATACACTGCCAGTTTCAACTGTACATCATAGTGACTTGATATTTTTATACATCATGAAACAAACCCCTCCACCATAAGTCTAGTTACCATTTGTCACCCTACAAAGTTATTACAATATTATTTACCATATTCCCTATGCTGTACCTTACACTCGCGTGACTTATTTTGTAACTGGGTTTGTACGTCTTCTTAATATAATGCTAAAAGGAACTAATAAATGACGCCTACATTGAACACTAGATTGAGAGTTACATATGTTTATAAAAAAATTACTCACGTTAACAAATTACTGCCTAAAAATATGCAAATGTGGACTTTGCACTAATAAATCTTATACCATGGGTTGGTAATATTTCACTTACACTGGATTGTTGCTATTAGCTTAGAACATTTATTCTTTTAACATTTCATATCAGGAAGGAGATTTATTTGCATGGAAGTTGATTTTTCAGCTTGAGATTTTCCTGAATTTAAAAAATAAAAAAAAAAAACCTTAAGCCATGTATTAATATTATACTTCAGCCATAAGACAAATTCCACCTATCCCAGGAAGACAGGTCAAAGCCATAACTGCACTTTCGGTTGAATAGAAAGGAGTCAATTTTGTGGTTTATGAAGTCAGCAAAAACATACTGCAAAATTAAAAGCTATTATAACATTATGGTGGTTACTGCAGAGTACATATTTTAAGAGCCTTTTTATCTTTTATTCTGGAAACATGGATATGAACTTTTATTTAGATTCAGATCAAAGGCAATTGTTTCGTTTTGTTTTTCAAATTTAGGACCCTATGAATCGTCAACCAGCATTCAAAATCTCCACTGAGGCTTAGGTAATGTTCAAAATTTAAAATAATTAAACTTCCTTTTCTTAAGTGTCAACTATGACAGGGGTCTCACATATCAGTAAAACAAAACATATGTATGGCTTAGTGAAATACAACTTTCTTACAGAATATATGAAAATCATGTATGATGCACACAAGACCCTCTTTCTCCTACAAGACACTCCTTCATAACCTGTCCATTCAAAATGTTTTCTGTCCATTGTATGCCATTGCCCTAGTTAAGATATTAGATTTTATTATATTAGGTTTTATTAGATATTAGATTTATTTAGATTAGATATTAGATTAAGATATTAGATTTACCAGGATACTATGCCTAAAGTGCATAGTTACATGTACACATTTAGTAATATTTTCCTTAGTGTGTAACTTAACTTTAGAAATTTAACAACATGGGGGCACCTGGGTGGCTGAGTCGTTAAGCGTCTGCCTTCGGCTCGAGTAGTAATCCCGGGGTCCTGGGATCGAGCCCAGCGTCGGGCTCCCTGCTCCGTGGGGAGCCTGCTTCTCCCTCTCCCACTCCCCCCTGCTTGTGTTCCCTCTCTGTGTTTCTCTCTGTCAAATAAATAAATAAAACCTTAAAAAAAAAAAGAAATTTAACAAGATGGTTTAAATATACTCAGAATTATCGAGATACTTTCGGCACTGCAATCCTACAGTTACAAGGACACGAATATACTACAATCATATGCATATATGTGAAATCATGTATGTGAAAGCACACCACGAAACACATATACATAATGGCATGAACATAAAGTTGCGATTCCATTAGAGACTTACTCCTTTAATAATTTTTAATTGTTAGAACGTGTTATTCCATGACTGTTTAAATTAATTACGCAGAAAATTCAACCAAATCCTAACTATATGTTGTGTCCCACTCATTACAAAACAAAAATTAAAGCGGTCCCTGCATTGGACTTATTTTCCACTCACCACAAAACAAAAATTGAAGCAATCCCTACATCGGACTTGGTTTTCGACGCGCTTCTTAAAACGACACTGCCCCATGCCCAATAAAGTAAAAGCTGGAAGCAATTATCAATTAGAAAAATACACTTTAAAACAGAATTTTCTGTAACATGTGGACAGAGAACCGAACCAAATGGGAGGCGGAGTGGCTTAATACTGTAAAAGTAGATGCTGAACGGCATACTTCCCAACCCCCAACCCAAAACAAAGGAAAACTTTAACATGTTGCGGTTTTCAATCAAACCGAGTAAAGCGAGAGGCTCGCCCACTCGCCCCCACACACACCCACGTCCGCTCTCCCAGCACAGTTGCTACCCGGCGTCAGCTAACACGGAGACCCTCAAGCTCCGGGACAGAAAGGGGCCGCCACTCTCGGCCCTCAGTCTGGCCAAGCGAGCCAAAATTAATCTCGCCCCCAGGCACCGATGGGAGGTAGCGTACCGCTCCAAGGACCTTAAGTCGGACTTGGGCGGGACCGGGAAGGACTGGACGGGGCGGAGACCGCGTCAGGGGCAAGCAGGTAGCGCCGGGAAGGAGACACGCCCGCCGGGCGAGCCGGGACGGGGGAGGGGAGAAGTTTCTCCCCAACTTCCCGACTCGGAGCCTGCGGGGGCGGGGAGCGCCGGCGCCTTTGGGCGCGGGCGGGCGCCGGGGCCTAGCGCTGCCCGGGCCGGGGTCGGCCGCCTCCGCCCGCGGGGCCCCGCCAGGTTCTTACCTGCCCTCCAGCCGCGCTCTCATGAGTCGCCGCTATCGCGGCTCGGGGTGGCGAGGAGGGGGCGGCGGGCGGAGGCGAGGCCCGCGGGGCCCTCTCCCTCCTCCACCTCCTCGTCCCGAGCGCCCGGCTGCAGCGACGACGGCACAGCCGCCCCGCACTCGTTACTTCAGGAGGAGGGAATTCCCGGGCTCCCCCACCCCTCGGCCTCACTCTCCACCTCCACTCCGCGCGGCGCCCGCCCTCACTCCCAGCTCCGCCCCTCCTCGGCGGGGGCGGGGCGGGGGCGAGGGCGGGGGCGAGGGTGGGGGCTGCGGCTACCTGCGCGCGCGGCCGGCCTCCTCACCGGAACTCGCGCCGCGCCCGCCCGGCCTCGAGCGCCCCCCACCTTCCGGTGCCGGCGCGCTTCGCCGGCTGCGGGCCGTCCCGCCGCGGTCCCCGTCGGCTGCTAGTCCGAGTCACTTATCCCGACCCAACATGGCGGCGGGGTCCGGGGCGGATTCCCGAGGCGGCGCAGGCTGAGGGGGCGTGAGGAGGAGGTGCTTCTTGCACGCGGAGAGCGGACCCACAGCGCCCCCTCCCCTTCCGCGGACCCTGCGGCCGCACACTCGCCTGCCCCTGGAGATGGAGTGAGGGGCGCAGCTTCCGCCCCCTCTGCCTTTCTCCGTTCCCTTCGCCCCGTTTTGTAGTGCCGAAGGCTTTGGGGCTTTGTTTTTGTGGGGGAGGACAGGGTTGAGTTATTTTGGTTGACTGTTTGCTTTTTAGTACTATGCTTCCGCACCCTTTGTCGCTGATAGTAAAATCTCAGCCCAGCCGCACGAGCCAGGGGGGCGTTCCTAACGCTCTCATTACCAGCCTGATCCCCGTCCAGAAACGCTCGCGTCTGGCCTCCTTCCGAGCCAGGGATCCTGTCCCAACCCCTGGAGCTTCCTGTTGACTGTTGGTCGAACCAGCCTTGCCGGGAGAGGGAACCGAAGCTGAGCTCTTGGCGACTCTCCCAGTAATGGTGGCCTTGGCTTATCTGGAGACAACGTATTCTTATATGATCCCGCCAACTTCCCAGTGAGGGACAGGTATTAATATCCTGTTTGACAGTTGGGGAAACTGAGGCTGCGACCCCGAAAGTGAGGCAGCCACAACTAGAATTCTGCTAACCCGAATCCAAGCACCTTTCCTGTCTGCCCAGTAGCCAGTGCCTGAAGGGGAAGGGAGAGGATCCAGAAGGAACTGGGATAAAG
Organism: Neomonachus schauinslandi; assembly: GCF_002201575.2. Taxonomy (NCBI): domain Eukaryota; kingdom Metazoa; phylum Chordata; class Mammalia; order Carnivora; family Phocidae; genus Neomonachus; species Neomonachus schauinslandi. The sequence continues at coordinate 50,315,676 of NC_058416.1, forward strand.
ATAAGGGTTAGTCAGTGGTCGGAACGGGCTGAATATTGAGGCTCTTCTAAAATCACTTCTGCCCTATCAGACTTGTAGATTAACTTCCTCTCTGTATTTCCTCCTTGGTGTGGTGATCAGAACTATTAATGTGGGTCTGTTGGTTTCCTTTGTGGTTTTCAGCGAAATTAAGAATCATATTTGACAAATAGTACTATATCATATGTGTCAGTATTCTGGTACTCTAGGAACTTAGGAAATGCATATAAGGGTGAAATTTTTTTTCTTCAGCTCACTAAATGAACCAAAAGTAGGCATAGGCATTCACATTAACAAAAAGGTACACATAATATGGCATGGTGCTTTAATTTGACTTAGCTACTAAAATTTCATTTGCCCTTAGTCGTATTGGGGATTAAACATTTTCATGTAGATTTATATTCAGCTTTTTTTTTTTTTTAAAGCTAGAAAATAGGGGCGCCTGGGTGGCTCAGTAGGTTAAACGTCTGCCTTTGGCTCATGATCCTAGGGTCCTGGGATCCCTCCGGCCTCTGGCTTCCTGCTCAGCAGGAATCCTGCCTCTCCCTCTGCCTGCCACTCCCCTGCTTGTGCTCTCTCCCTCCTTCTGTCTCTCTGACAAATAAATAAAATCTTTAAAAAAATAAACTAGGAAATAAATTTTTGAGCTGTTACTTTTCTAAACTTCTGGATAAAATATATTTTTGTTGTCCTAAACTGGCAGACTCAAAAAATGAACTCTAAAGTACTAGTTTACCCCAGTTTAAGGAATGAGGTGGCTTTGAAAATGTTCTATATGGAGTTTTAAAGGTGGGAAAGGGTGTCAAAATCTCCTACATGTTCTGTTAACTTACTAAGTTTTCTTCTATTCACCCTCATTTCGATTCTTTTTGTTACCTCATTCCCTGTTTTGTCTTTTGGAAAATTCATCTACAATGTCAAGTTTTACTCTGTAAATAATCTGGAGACTTCAATCTTAGACTCAATGGCTCACTTATTTCCAAGGATATTTAAAACAACAAACCAAAACCAATACAAACAAATACCAACCAAAAACCAACACTAACACCACCAAAAACAAAGTGAGAAAGAGAATCTCTAAAGTCTTGCTGAGTTTGATACAATAGAAATTGCCTTTAAGTGAAAATCTGTTCATTCAGGAAGACAAGTGCACCCCTGTGTCCCTCCCACACAGCATAGAGAGGTCTGGTATGTATGTGTTAAGAAGGGATAAGTCTTGGAATCCCTGGGAGAGTCCGCTGGTTGAGGAAGCTAGGGGAATGCTTGAAACAAAAGTAATGAGATATGTTAAGTCCCTACAAAAGTGAAATGTATCATTTATTCAAGTTTATTAATGCTTACTGAATGCTTTGAAAGTTTAAAAGATTCAAAGTTTAGCTGGGGCACATTCAATCTCACCCTAGAACATGTGATTTTGCCAGGAAATGTTTGTGTTTAGGATAAATTTACCTGCTGCTTCCATCACTGAGGCTGTGATGATGGTTTTCTTTTCCTGGTAACTAGAAAGCCTGCAGTCCTACATGGGGTGCAGGCAGTGGTCTCTGCTCTCTAATTACCATCCCATTACAACTGCCCTCAAAATGCCTCCCACTGGACTTGTGCTAACCACTCAAAGCCTGGATCTTCTCATGTCCACTTGATGCCTAAAGTTACCTATAGCATGTTAGACTTGGCTTCTCCACCTGGCCAAAACAGCTCCTAGGCCCCATTAGGAAGAATATGAGGACCCTTCTAAACAAAGATCTGGAAAATTAGGCAAATGGAAAGTATTCATCCTTGAATGTTAGGCTCATTGTGCTAAGCTTAAGGAGAGGTACAATAACCCATCAATTTCTGAATGCTCCTGATGCCTTCATTGCCTCAAGGACTGGTGCTTGCATATTATACTTTTTACTTCCCCTCAACTGGCCAAGGTCTAAGAGAACCAATACATTGGATGTGTAAGGATACATCCTACAATGAATAGATGTAACAAATGTCAATCTTCTATCAGCTTCAGCAAAACCAGCCCATCTTTTTGCCGTTTTGTTGTTCTCTCCAGCTTCTAAACTTGGCTACCCCGTCTAAAATCAAATTCCACCTTGTGCCCAGTGTGCCCCCCCCCCCCCCACCTAGCTCCAGGACTATTTTTTGGAAGTCTGGTCTTTGGGTTGGAATCTACTTTGGGGTCATTTCTTGGTTTGTTTCTCTAACTCACGTTCTATTTCTCCTGCAGTTTGGTCCCAGGCCTGTTATATCTAGCAAAACCCCTAGTTTCTGCTCTAGCTCTTCCTAGTACCCACTGTGCCTAATCCTAGGTAGCCTTACCTATAACTTTAAACTTTCACACTCTCAATTTAGTTCTGTGTCAGCAGTTTCTAAGCTGGATGGTGCATGGCATCTTCTCACATGCCTTCCGCCTAGCAGAATATAGCATGAGGTGGACACCTTTTGAGGGTATTGTTTAATTCGAGTTCCTCTTCCCTGAGAACAAATCCTCTACTGACAGCAGGAGTGTAGCCCTGTGATCTGAGCGCCACTATTCCCAGGCTTCAGGTTGGAATTTTTAATTTTGAGGGAGTGACGCAAAGGTGACTTGGTGATTATTCATGGTGGCTGTGGTATTGAGAATCCAGTGGCAGACTACTGATGTCTAGGGGTAGGGGAGTCCAGTAGCTGTAGGCAAGTGTCCAGCGCTGATGGTGCCTGCATCCTAAGCAGACCATCCCTATGGCAGGACCTGGACTCTGCCCTGCCTTCCTTGGCTCCTGCCTGAGTGTGCTCCACCAATCTTCCTGTCCCTTCTCTGAACTTCCAAAAGAAAATTCTCTTTCTGCTTAAATTAAGTACAGACCTCTGTTCTTTGCAAATAAAAACCACTAAGTCTCTGCTACTTGTTTGTACTACCGACAGGAAACTCAAATGCTGTTAAGGGAAACATCTCCTGTCTCATGCACATAACGGGGGTGGGCATTGGATGGGAGAACTGGTTTTCAGAGAGAGGATGAAGAAGATGCATAGTGAAAAGCAGGCATAAGATATTGTAAGACCCCAAGGCTGACTCTAACTGCCTTGAGCCACATGTAAACCCCAAACCTAGAACAGAGCTGGCAAATCCTGCCTGCCCAGGGCAGCATTGCTCTTAGATCACAGCATAGTACCCATCCTTTCTCCCAGAGCACTAACTCCCATCCTCAAAATCCCCAACACAAAAATTCAGGCAGCAAACACCTGAAATTGGTGTTAGATGTTGAAACTCATTTGATATCTCTGCCTTACAGGCTTGTAATTTCCTCCCAAGATCTATATTTGCAATTCCTGTAGCCATTACCAAGTGTTTGGCCCTTACTTTTCTGGTACACTAAGCTGGTGTGTGGTCATAATATGTCAGTGTCTCTGACATTGAGTTTAAGCACGACTAAAATTGCTACCAGATTGCCACTTCCTGGAAATCTTTACAAATGGGTTATGAAAAGTAGAACATAACTTTGCTTGAAGGCAAGAAGTTAGAATGTTTACCTACATCAAAGTTTTGGAAAAGAAACTATAAATCAGGCATGCTCTTATCTCTTAAGTTAACTGACATCAGATTATGAAACATAAAGGGTTAGTATTAGGGACTAATTAATTAGATATTTTACAAGCTAACACTGGTTGGCATTTTTTTAAAAAATGTGTTGAAAATTATGCATTTTGAAAACCTTTAATATCCTAATTTTTAAGTTAAATCTTATTTTTGTATATCCAGTGGTATAATTATTTTTCACATTTGTGAAAAGTAAATTAAATCTGAGCAAATTAAAATCTGACCAGATTTTATTATGCAATGTAAACCATAATGCATTTAGTCCTTTAGTAAAGTGTATTTACACTCCTTTTTATTTGTATATAAATAGGGCTTTTGAGTACTTAAAATAGCTGCTTAATGTTTCTTCTTTCTAAGGGAATAACATAGGCAACAAATAAGATCTATGCTTTGGTGAAATGTTTTAGGTCATGTGAATGAATCGGTGAGATTGGCAATACAGATACCAGGATTGATAACAAGAATAACAATGGCTATCTTTTATTAAACCCTCTCTGTAAGTATGCCAACCGCTTTACCCTCACCATTCACTGAATCACCCTGGAGGTTGGTAATATTATCCCCGATTACAGATTGGATTCCTCTGGCTTGGAGAGGTTAAGCAGCACACAACTAATAAGAGGAAAGGTTCTGAAACCTATTCTACTGAAAGTCTTTGTGATTACAAAAAGGAAATTATTTTTAAATGTTATTTCAATGGCCATGAAAACAGCATTTATTTCTCCAAATTCTGGAATAATTAAAATTAGTAAATTGTTTGTATAAATAGGAATCTATAAATAAGAAATGTGGAATTCTACAGATTTGTAGGAAATTGTTTATCATCTTGTATCTCTAAGAAAGGTTTGGGAGCAAACTAAAAAAAAATGATGTATGAGACTAGCCTAAAAAGAATGAATTCAATTCAGAAAAAACAACATGCATTAAGCATAACTTTCTGGAGATTAGCATTTGGCATCTATTGTCAATCTTCCAATGATACCTCCCCCAAACCATGGTCTTCAGCTGGAGAACCAAATGTCTGAGAACTGAATACATGTACAACATAATCACCTTGCCAAATACAAAATATATAGGTTAAGTCAATGTTAAAGTTTACATTTTAATATGCCAAGGCTAGGTAATTGTAGTTAAGTCTTCCCTAGTAACCACATAACTCAGTGATTAGAGTCAGTACACAGTTAATAACCCAACACTAGGAAAGGTTGTTTAATATTTTTAAAATCAACTTATTCATTCATAAAGCATCTATACAATATTTCCTGATGAATTCTTTATATTTTAGTTTATATTGTATTTAAAAGGTCTTAGGACTTGACTTGGAGAACTAGAAATTAATGGTAGGATATTTTCTTTGTGTTGAAATCCAAGGAATGTAAATATTAATAGTTTTTCAAAGCTTTTATTGGTTTTTTTTTTTTCGGAGAAAAAAGAATATCTTACCAAATTTAATTTAAAATATATAGTTTTCGGGCGCCTGGGTGGCTCAGTTGGTTAAGCGACTGCCTTCGGCTCAGGTCATGATCCTGGAGTCCCTGGATCGAGTCCCGCATCGGGCTCCCTGCTCGGCAGGGAGTCTGCTTCTCCCTCTGACCCTCCCCCCTCTCATGTGCTCTCTCTCTCATTCTCTCTCTCAAATAAATAAATAAATAAATCTTAAAAAAAAAAAAAAATAAAATAAAATAAAATATATAGTTTTCTTTTGGAAATTTTCATTAGAGACTAAAAATCAGTTTTTACAGTTTATACCTAATTTGATTAATTTTTTTTTATTTTGCTTAAAAGAACCAGCTACTATATTTTTAAAATTATTTTTTGGTTTTATTGTCATTATCATCATTTTCATTTCTTTATAGTGGACTAATCTACAACCATTTCAAATTTTTTGAACCCTGAGTTCTGAATCATTAATTTGTATGGGCCTATGTCCTTATGAATACTTGAAACTGTGTTTACTAAAGAATCAACAATTCTGCACTGAAGAACCAAAAAATATACAATGACTCACACTTTAGAGAATACTATTTAAATAATCCAAATGTGACAGAGATTTTTCTTTTAGAAACCTAGTAATTTTGGCATAAAATAGAAAATAGGCACTCATGTTCATTTTATGTGAAATTAATTCCAACCTAGTTAAAATAGAAGCAAAGCCAGAGACCAAGAAATGGATATTTTAAAAATAAGAGTGAAAATTTTGGTTTATATTACAGTGAGGCACTTTTAAAATTTAGTTGAACTCCTGTTCAAGAAAATATGTAGATTCTCCTTAGACCTCCTAAGGACCTATTGTCTAGTTGTGAATATTATTTGAAAACTTTGAAATAGAAAAAAAAAATTCCTCCTTTTATGAAAGGCTCCAAGTCTCACATACTCTCTAGAAGTCTCATTTCCTTTGAGATGATGAACTATACATCCAAAAAACAAAACATTTCCTGAGTCGGTTTAGAATACATAGGCTCTGTTCTTAAGTGTTTGTCATGTACCCTTAAGAATATGGTAGATATTTTTTTTTAAAAGAATATAGAAATTTATGTAAAATCTTAAGATGGTTAATGGCACAGACTCACGTAAAGTCCAAGCATGTATTTCATAAATTTGATCATTTAGACATATCAACCCTTGTTAAACTTTACTTACCTTAAGATAATCAGTTTGGAAATTCATATAAAGCTTTGACAGTGGAAAATCTTTGGTCTGGGAGTAAATACTAATTCTGGTTCCACTGCTAGTGGGTATGGGGTTTCTTTTAGGGTTATGAAAATATTCTGGAATTGGAAAAAGGTAACAGTTGCACAACTATGTGAATATACTAAAAACCACTGAATTATACATTTTAAAGGGTGAATTTTATGGTATGTAAATTATATCTCAAAAGAAATTCTGGTCCCAGAATTTTATGCCTTTATGTAGCTATGTAATCTTCATCCTCAGCTTTACTGAGATATAATTGACATACAACATTATGTAAGTTAAGGTATAGAATATGATGATTTGATACACCTATCTATTGTAAAATGATTACCACAATAAGGTCAGTTAGCATATCCATCACCATTTATACTACATAGAATTGATCAAAGGTATAAAGTACATAAATATAAGGAAATAAAACACTATTAATATAATTTCCAATGGAAAGAATAGGACACTGGGAATCTGACTGTCCATTTGAAGAAAGGAAAATTTGCCTAGAAAATTTGTGCACATTTATTAGCTATCCATATTTCTAAACTTTTTTTTTTTTAAGATTTTATTTATTTATTTGACAGAGAGAGACACAGAGAGAGAATGGGAACACAAGCAGGGGGACTGGGAGAGGGAGAAGCAAGCTTCCCACGGAGCAGGGAGCCCGATGCGGGGCTCGATCCCAGGACCGTGGGATCATGACCTGAGCCGAAGGCAGACGCTTAACCGACTGAGCTACCCAGGCACCCTGGCTATCCATATTTCTAATTTTGTGAATTGTCCTTTACCAAATTTACAATTAGGTGTTATTGTTCTTTCTTTATGGATTTGTAAATATTATTTATATTTTGAATGTTTGAATTCTTTATTTTTCATCAACAATGGTAACATTTCCCCCATGTTTTCATGTGCCATTTAGCTTTATTTGTGAATTTTCCTTTAATACAGAAAAATTGAAAAGTGTTTTAATCTATCAATCTCTTTCTTTTTGGTTTCTTTTAAATTGGCAGTCTTAAAATTTCCTTTCTAATCCTAAAGTTATTTATATATTTTTCTACTATTTTTGTGATTTCCTTTTACATTAAAATATTCAGTGCATTTGAATATGTTTGATACTGATGCAGAATAGGAAGTAGTGATCTAATTTTTCTCTTTTTCCAAGTAGATGGTCACTTGACCCCATATTCTATTCTTTCCACTGGAAATTACACTTATTTATTTTTCTTGCCTAATTGCTTTGACTAAGACTTCCAGTATTATGTTGAATAGGAGTTGTGAGAGTGGGCACTTTTGTCTCATTCCTGATTTCAGAGGAAAAGCTTTTAGCTTTTCATCATTGAGTATGATGTTAGCTGTGGGTTTGTCACATAGAGCCTTTATTATATGTTCCTTCTATTCTTGATTTGTTCAAAGATTTTATCATGAAATGGTGTTGGGTTTTGTCAAATGCTTTTTCTGCATCTATTGAGAGGATTAATTAATTTTTATCTTTTATTCCATTAATGTGGTGAATCATGTTTTCTAGCTATATAATCTTAAATGAGTTTCCCAAGTTCTTAAGACTCCAGTTTTCTCTACTGTAAAGTGAAGGCATTTTACTAGATCAACTTTTTTCACACTGTGGGTTGTAATTCCTTAGTAAGTAGCAAAACAATTTAGTAGATGGCAACCAACATCTTTTAGAAAATGAAACAAAGAAATATGAGTGTGAGCCACATATAATAAGTATTATTTTGTCAAACTCTTGTTTCCCTTATAGATGTGTATACACTGAGTCATGATGTAAAATATTTTTTTCACTGTGTGTTTCAATGAAAAGTTTGCAATCCACTGTATTAGCTGATTTGTAATGTCTCTCCTATAAAAATCTGTCAATTTACACTATTTGATGTGGTACTAGCAAAATTTCTATCTGATCTTGTAAAACTTGCAGGTAACATTCTTTGAACACATACAGTATATCAGAAGCTATTCTGAACTCTTTATGTACTAACAATCCTCACTGCAAACTACGAAACAGTACAATTATTGTAAACCCTCCTGTCTTATAGGCAAAGAAAATGAAGGAAAAAGAATGTCCTAACTAAGACAAAAATATATAGCTGAAAGTGGTAGAACTGAAAATTAAACCCAAATGGTTTAATTTTAGAGCCAACAGTTTTAACCGCTATGTCATTCTATTAAGAATTCTGGCAAAAAACTTTAAAGTTTTAAATTGATCTACAATCTTGTAGTTCTTCTCCACTTAATATTATAAAATTACATATTTTAGGTGGTGAATATTGACCTAAAAAAAGAAAAAAAGTTTCCTTGATATTAACAAAACCACACTTGAGGAAGCATTAAGAGGTGGGGGAGGGATAGTCAACATATCATTTCAGACCAGTGCCCTCCATAGATCTTAAGGTTTTGGCCGAGTAGCAGAAAATTTTCACTTAAAAAGAGACAGAGAGAAAGAGAGAGAGAGAGAGATTTCTCTGCAATAGTCTTCCCTTAAGAAAAAACAAAAACAACAACAACAAAACTCCTTTAATTCCTTTGTTTCATTCTGTTAATATAAAGATTTCTTCAACTTTAGTTCAGTTGAATTTGGTCACAAAAATGTCTAGTGTCTTTCCACATCTCAAAAAATTGTCCCAATTAGCGTCTAAAAAAGGCAAATGATAATAAGATGCATGAGAAATAAGAAACAATTTAAATGAATGGCTGAAGTCAATGCAGTTAAAACAACAGCAACAAATGCTAGATTCTCTGTCTTCCTACGTTTTTTTTTCCTTTTGCTGATAGCTATATTCTGAGGCACACGTACATACTCACTCTTCTACTGATTTAATAAACACAATAATTATTTTGACATGGTCCCTGCTTCTCAAGGAGCTTCCAATCTCTTGGCAATAAAAATTGGAAACTATTGGGATCCCTGGATGGCTCAGTCATTAGGCGTCTGCCTTTGGCTCAGGTCACGATCCCAGGGTCCTGGGATCGAGCCCCATATCGGGCTCCTTGCTCCACGGGAAGCCTGCTTCTCCCTCTTCCACTCCCCCTGCTTGTGTTCCCATTCTCTCGCTGTGTCTCTCTCTGTCAAATAAATAAATAAAATCTTTAAAAAACAAAAAAAGACACAAAATAGAAAAAAAAATTGGAAACTATTATTTGTTGAGTGTTCTTTACCAGGCAATTGCCCTGATTTATATGCTAATTCACTTACATTTGTCTTCTCCACCATCTGTGAGGTTACTCCCCCCTTTAAACTGAAACTTAGTTAAAATAATTTGATATTAAAAGATCCATCTTGAGTTAAGCCTCAGATTCTCTGAGCCACACCTACTAGTTTTTCCCACTATACAGCCCTGAAGTGTTGCTCTTCCCCTCTAGCCCGTACCCAGTATACATGTATTTAGTATGTTTTCTGTTGTTGCAATTATTTGAAATAAATATAATACTCTCATTCTTTGGTTTCCATCTGCTATGGGATCTATGTTACTATTATAAGCTATTTAAAAGATTTAGTTTAACTATACGGACCATTATTATTCTTTTACCATTGGTTCAGCTCAAATCATGAATATTTCTTTTATATTTACAATCATATGTACATTTTTCACATTTCCTTTTTAATGCTTCACTGTGAATTATTAAATTTAAATCATGCTGCTAATGCCTAATGGGCCAGGAACAATGTAGCTATTTAGATGGAATTTTGCAAATTCATTATGGAACTTAAAGAGGAAGGGAGACCCCTGGTTGAGTTTCTTTTAATCCAAACCTCTATAATCAAACCGTGAGAGGGGCGCCTGGGTGGCTCAGTCGTTAAGCATCTGCCTTCGGCTCAGGTCATAATCCCAGGGTCCTGGGATCGGGCTCCCTGCTCCATGGGAAGCCTGCTTCTCCCTTTCCCACTCCCCCTGCTTGTGTTCCTTCTCTTGCAGTGTCTCTCTCTGTCAAATAAATAAATAAAATCTTAAAAAAAAACTTATATGGTTGGAGCAATGCTTGAGATAATGATCCCCACAAAGAACATAAATAATGTAAAGTAAAAGCATAACAGAGAGAGAAACTTCTAACCTATAAAACCTATTTTGGAAAAGTCAGATTATGAACTTCTTCAAGGCAGAGGAAGAACACATTTAACAGACAGGGTGTCTGGGTGGCTCAGTCGGTCAAGCACCCGCCTTCAGTTCAGGTCATGATCCCGGGGTCCTGGGATCAAGCCCTGCATTGAATCGGGCTCCCTGCTCAGTGGGGAGTCTGCTTCTCCCTCTTCCTGTACCCTTCCTCCTGTTCATGCTCTATCTCTCTCTCAAAAATAAATAAATAAGATCTTAAAAAAAAAAAAAAAAAGAACACATTTAACAGAGATTTTAGCCACGCAGGAATAATGCAGAACTAGTATGAAGAACTTAGTATGATGAGCCACATACAAGCTTTCTGGCCATTCTGGGTAAATTTAAAGATCAAACAGGTTTTTATTCAGTGATTACTGAATCAAGCAGCAGCCCACCTAGCAAATAGAGAGGAGTTCCGAGGAGCTGAACAAAATAGGAGACTTTTATTTATTTTTATTTTTTAAGATCTTTTTAAAAAGATTCTATTTTTAAGTAATCTCTACCTCCAACATGGAGCTCAAACTCACAACCCTGAGATCAAGAGTCACATGCTCTACTGACTGAGCCAGCCAGATGCCCCATTGGGAGACTTTTATAAACAGATGGGACAGGGACAAGGAAAGAGTGAATTACTTTTCTTTGGAGGATGGAAGGGGTCTGTCGGGCGGATTACCTCACTACTGCTGACCAGGAAATTCCAGATTGACTAGTTCAAGATTACATTCCTAGGAGAGGTTGAATTGCAAGTAGGTTGGGTATCAAGTCTTGGTGTACTTAGGTAGGCTTAGCACAAGTGACTCTATTTTGAATTGTTCTCTTCTTAACAGCAGGCACCATTTATTTCACAATCACTAAGTACCAGGCAAATTACTAGTACTTCACATCATGATAGCTCATTTAATCCCTCATATCAGTCCTACAAATTTGGGTATTAATGAGGTTCAGATGTCCTGGGAATCAGAAATATTCTTCTGTGATGAATATCCTTTTCAATTTATACCAAATAAAAATAGAATAAAATTCTAATTTATGAATTTTCATTGTGAGACTTCGTAAGGCTAGTGTGTCCAAGTTTGTGCCCTTATAACAGGTAGCATCACTATTATAATCTGAGTCTGATTCATAATCACTTTTCTCCACTGCCTCCACAAATTAAAAGGTGCTCCCAACCCTACCTATTTTCTTAGAGAGCTCAGTTCCTTAACCACATATCAATAAATTTGAACTGTAAATTGTATCTGGCTCAAGCATTTTTCAAAAATTAAAATTTAACTACTGAATATAGATTATAATCCTTACATAAGGGAATACTTCTGGATATTTGTCATGGACAGAAAATATCTAATCTCAGTAACAGAGTTGATTAATTTCCTTATTGTCATAATGACATTATGAACAGATTATTCTATCTGTAACCTACTTATTTTTTTTCTCTCTTGGTAACAAAAGATACTTTACATAGAATTCCCATTATCAAGTATCTTCTTCATTGTGTAGATTACTAAAAATTAACATTGAAAAGAGGTGATTCCCCAGTTTCTCATCACTAGTCAATAGAAGAAATCATTATTGTTACTCAAGAATGTATTGAATGAAACAAAGAAATAAAAGGATATATTCTGCTTTCAGAAAATTAACACCTAGAATATTATACACAAAGATGAATAATAGCTCGTATCTGATACATGCTAATGAAGAGCATAGAAAATAAAAGCTTTGGGAAATTAGAGTAGAGGGAGATCTTACTAGGCAGTTGAAAAGAACTTTGAAAAGGCAGTGGCACGTAATGGAGAAATCTATTCCATAAAGACATTTCTCAAAGGGAAGAAGATTACTTAGGCAGAGTTTCAGAGCCCAAAATGTGTGTGGAGATGGAGTGTAAGCGATGCCAGCAGTAAAGTTTGGGTGGGGATAGATAGGAGATCAAGGAATATGATTCAACGTACACGACTCTTGACTTTGGACATGAATGTTTCTATCAAATGCCTCCAGCTCTCCCTCTGGATGAATTTTTTAAGGGTGGGGCCTTTATCTTATCTACCCCGATATCTTTAGTGCTTAAAAGTACACTCAGTGCCTTCTGAAAGTATTTGGTGATTGAATGAATGAATGAATGAGTCTCAGATAGTTTAAGTGAATTACTCAAGATCAAACGACTAGAAAGTGATAGAGTTATGACTGGAACAGACCATTTGTTTTTATCCTATTCAGACATGAACTGTAAAATGTTACAGAATCATTATTTTTCCATTCTCCTTGGCTTTTTGGATATTTTCTTGGGTGGCCTTTAAGTTTGTATTAGTCAAAGAAACTAAGAAACAGAATCAATAAGATACATATGTGAGTATGTGTGTGTGTGCACATGCATGTGTGTATATGTATTGAGACGAATGAGAGAGAGAGATTATGAGGAATTGGCTCATGCAATTATGGAGGCTGACAAGTTCCAAAACCTGCAGGGTATGTCAACAAGCTGGAGACCTGAAGAACCAACGCTATAGTTTCAGTATGATTTTCAAGGCCTGAGAACCATGACAAGCTGATGTTTTAGTTGTAGTTTGAAAACACGGAAAAGTCCCAGTTTGAAGTCAGTCAGGCAGGAGCAATTCTTCCTTACTTGGGGGAGGGCCAGCTCTTTGGTTCTGGACAGGCCTTCAACCGATTAGACGAGGCCTACCCACACCAGGGAGGACAATCTGCTTTACTCGCTCTACTAATTTAAATGTTAATCTCATTTAGGAGCACCCACACAGACATGCCCAGAATAATATCTGACCAAAAGCTTGGGATTGCATGGCCCAGGCAAGGTAACACATAAAATTAACCATCATGAAGCTTCACTATTCACAAGTAATGTGACCAGTTGAATATTCCAAATCTATTCCATTAAAATGTCATGGTCTATACATTTAATTCTAAATGTGGATTTTAAACCAGTTCCTTTTGTTGAAATAGTACAGCATGGTGGTGAAGAACACCTCTGCTTGGGGTCAAATGTCAGTTACTAGATGTGGGATCTTGGTAAGTTACTTTTGTTGTATCAGTTTCTTTATCTATAAATTGGGAATAATAATTTTTCCTCCATCATACAGTTGTTTTGAGAATGAAATAAAGTAAGTGCATAAAGCACTTAGTACAGTGCATGGCTCATAGTAGTCACTGAGTAAGTGATGGTTACTATAAAATAAAAAAAAAAGAAAAAATATTATTAAAAACTTAATGAATGAGGCATACCACTACTACTCCTTTGATTCTATCACATAAGTATTCTTTTTTTTTTTAATTTTTTTCTAAAGATTTTATTTATTTATTTGACAGAGACACAGCAAGAGAGGGAACACAAGCAGGGGGAGTGAGAGAGGGAGAAGCAGGCCTCCTGCCAAGCAGGGAGCCCGATGCGGGGCTCGATCCCAGGACCCTGGGATCATGACCTGAGCCGAAGGCAGACGCTTAACGACTGAGCCACCCAGGAGCCCCACATAAGTATTCTTTTAAAAGGCCATTATGTTTTTAATTTTAAACACTCAAGTGGAATAATAATACTCGCCCCGGCAGGTACCATTCCTATATATTTCTATTTTTAATTCCTGGATCCTGCCTGATACATAGTAAGTACATAATACAAATTTTAGGAATAGTTAATATTGTTATATAGGAAAAATATGATTTAGGGTATTTGAATTCTGTAACTATAAAAATACACAGTTTGAGAATAACTAATATTTTCTTATTAACAAATGCTAATTTGATTTGAAATGGAACATTTGGAGAAGATGTACCGGCAGAAGGCAGGTATTTTCATTTACTTCATATATGTTAATTATGTTGCCTTAGAAACCTGTATGTCTAAAACAGTTTCCATAAACAACAACATGAACTTTTAGTTGACTCAATCAATAAAGTATATAATTTGTATCACAACATCTTTAAATCTCAGTGGCATAAATGTAATAATAATACTTTACACTGAATAACACTTTATTTAACTATTTGATTCTTACAACAATCTTGAAGACTGGGTAAGTAGATGTCACCATCCCTGTTTTACAGGTGAGGAAACTGAGAAATGAGAGATCCAAACATTAGTATGCAAACCATTACACATCAAATTAATGACTGAGCTCAAAACTGTTAACTTAGTGTGCTTTCTAATAACCAAACTTCATTAGACTAAATTCCAAATTCCTAAGTATAAAATATCAGCATGATCTTTAATTAGAAAGTGATTTTCCTCTAACGTGATTATTAGGCAGTATTTATCACATGTTAAAATCTCAAAATTGTATATTAATAGGAATGCAAAATAAACCTTTTATATATCACATCAATAACAGGAGATTATAATTATAGTAACTAATTTTATACTCCTGAGTATTAGTTAAGGTAGTTTGGTTTACTAAATAAAATCATATACTCTAGATGATAGCTTTTCTCATATGAGTCTTGGGCTTGACACAGCTGCCTTTTTCTATGTTACGGTAATGTATTTTTCCTGTTGATATGATACTGTTTACTGTGATCTTAATTAAAAAAATTTTAATAGGAGCTTGGTATGCAGTGGAAATAAGAGTTTTTGTGATTTGGTGAGGGATCCATATCCTTAACCCCAAGTTAAGACTCAAATTTGTAAGTGAAGTTATAGTCTTTTTTATTTTTATTTTTTTAAGTAGACTCTATGTCCAACGTGGGGCTTGAACTTGCAACCCCCAGATCAAGAGTCTCATGCTCTACTGACTGAGCCAGCCAGGCACCCCTGAAGTTATAGTCTTGACAAGATGATAAAGTAATTAGAATTACCCCAAATCTGCCACTCTGGTGGGATAGTTATTTGGTATCCTTGCATAATTTTCTCCTGCAATTCTGTCCCCTTAGTGTCTAAAGGAGAGTGAATTCCAGTTGGATTCACAAAGACCCAACCTAAATGGCTTCCTGGTACTTCTACTATGTTTATACCCCCTCTTACAGTGCCCAGACAATGCCTGGCAGGCCGAAGGTGCTCAGTATGTTCTTGAGCAATGCATATATAAATGGAATGGGTTTAAAAGGGAAAGGGGGGCATCTGGGATAGAGGAATGGGAAGACTCTCTTTGTTAGAAGTAAAGATGAATAGATACCTCAACACGGGGACATCAAAAATGACATCCTGTGTAGCAACTGATGAAGAGAAGCCAAAAATAAGGGGGAAATGAAGTACAGGCAGGCACAGAGGCAGTCCAAGGAAATGAAGGCAAGCTTTGACCATGAGACTAAAGACAAGGGGGTGTTGGGGAAGGGAATGATGTCATCAGAACAACAATAGAGGAAGACAGTTTTGGCAGCAGCTTTTGAATAGACTTTGAAGAAAAAAAATTAGAGAGAGGGGAAAAAGGAAACGGGAAAGGGAAGTCTGCTCAGAACTCAGCATGACATCTGGAGTGGGTGGGGAGCTTCCTGTCACAGCTTGATGTTTGGAACATCTGGTCACCTCTTATAATAACTGGGTCTTAGAAACTTCAGCTTTCTCAAGTAACCAGGTTAGAAAACATACAGATTCCATGGCCTAATGGTCATCACTGGTAGACAGGCATATCTGAAGAAAAAAGAAATACAGATGGGAAACGAACTCTTCTTTTACCCTGAGAACACTCCCACTAGTTTTCCACAAGGTAAGTATTCATATTTGTAAATATATATGCTTTATGCATTTTGGGAGTTTATTGGTTTTGTATTAAAATTAAAGTATTGCAAACTCACTTTTTAAAAAAGATTTATTTATTTATTTATTTGACAGAGACAGTGGGAGAGGGAACACAAGCAGGGGGAGTGGGAGAGGGAGAAGCAGGCTTCCTGTGGAGCAGGGAGCCCTATGCAGGGCTGAATCCCAGGACCCCAGGATCATGACCTGAGCTTAACGACTGAGCCACCCAAGTGCCCCGCAAACTCACTTCTCAAATGGTGAAATGTAGCCAACAGATTTATAAAGAAGACAATTGTTTCAAAAACTAATGATTTTCACCACTCATTTTTCTGTTGCATTGTTTAATTTTTACAAGATTCCATACCTTGCTTCATTTACCATAGTGGCCAAAAATGTCTACAACTCAATTGTGCCCTCTAGTGTTTCATAGTATTTAATGCAGGGCTACTTTGGAATCTTTAAAAGTGGTCACAGGTAAAACCAAGTCTTGCAAGGAGAAGGGAAGCTAATAATGATTCCGGCTTTATCAGCTGTAGTCCTCCTGCCGTATTAGCCAGGATCAGGTGGCTATGCTATGGTAACAAACCCCCAAATCTCAGTGGCTCAAAACACAAAAACTTATTTCTCACAAAAGTTTCAGGGCAGGCTGACCAGGCCTGTCTGTGTGCCGCACTTTGGGGATGCAGAATTCCTTCATCTTGCGATTCTATCACTTTCTTAGCTGCTAAAGTCACCAGGACAGGAGAAGGTGAGGCACACTGGCTTTGAGCTGCTCCAGCCTGGAAGTGACGAACGTCATTCTGCTATTTTCTACTGGCCAGAACTAGTAACCTGCCCCAACCCGATGGCAAGGGGGTCTGGAGGACACAGAGAAGCCCACGGATCTTCTGGGACAACTGTCTCCACCGAAGCTTCTACAAGAGCAGCTGGGAATGAACACATTGGACATTCTAAGCTTTATTATTTTGGGAAATATTTGAAAAAAATTTTCAAACCAAATATTTGGTTTGAAAACTTCAAACCAAAATATTATTTTGGTTTGAAGTTTTCCAGTAGGAGAGAATTCAATCAAAAAGAGAATAGTAATAGCAATTTTAATATTCATAATTCTTCATTTTTCAATATGACCCTCAAAATTAAATATTTCATTTGTATAATGGTAGAAGTGTAGGGACAGATTTTTATATTACAATTTCTATACTAATTGACTTTATAAAATAAAGTCATTGTATATATATCTTTTATACAAAGACATTGTATAAAATGAAATGTCCCTTATTTCCTTGTTCTTTGAAAGAACTATCATCTTCCTCCTGCAACTATTTCTTCCATGTAAGTTATAATCTTGTTTTTAATTATTTCTTTCCAACTTTAACTTGGATATATTTGAAAGCTGTTCCCTAACAGCTATCCCTCCTTACTGATATTCCATCTTGGAGTAAATGACATTTATTAATGAAATAAAAGTTTTGCAAGTTTTACCTATTATTAGGGAAAATGTATTTAAGGAAACTTTGTAATTATTAAGTATTGAGCTTAATGGCTTTTAGATTTTTTTAAATTTGTGGTAAAATATACATAGTATAAAAATTACCATTTGAACTATTTAAAAAATGTACTGTTCTGAGGCATAAAGTGCAGTCACATTGTTGTGCAACCATCACCACTATTTATCTGTGGACATTTTTCATCTTCCTGAACTAAAACTCTGTACCCTTTAAACACTAACACTCATTTCCTGCTCCCTCCTATCCCTGGAAACCATCATTCTACTTTCCGTTTCTACGATTTTCTACGAATTTGACTACTTTGCATACTTTATGTACCTTAGCATAACATTTACAAGCTTCATCCACCTGGTAGCATGTGTCAGAATTTCATTCCTTTTTAAGGCTGACTAATATTCTATTGTATGTTTATGCCACATCTTGTTTATCCATTCATAAGGGCTCATCTTTAACAATGTCACATTAATTTTGTTTAGTTAGTGACTCCTTAATACGTATTTTGAGAGTCTTCTATAATCTATAGCACATCTTCATTAGAGAGACATAAAATTGCTCAACCCTTGGTTCATCCTCTCACTCTATATATCTGATATATCTTGCTATTTCTACCTTTCATTAGGTCTTCTGGCAACCACTTTTCTTTTTTAAAGTTTTATTTATTTAAGTAATCTCTACACCCCATGTGGGGCTCAACTCGTGGCCCCAAGACTGAGAGTCGCATGCTCCTCCAGCTGAGCCAGCCAGGCACCCAAATCTCCACTTTTCAAAGGAGGTTTTCTACACTGTAACTAATGGTGCTCTGGGGATAATCAACCATGGTACATGGCCTCCAGTATAAACATGTTAGTTACATCATTAAACTTTTTCTTTTCTACCATGATATTTAAGAGACTGATTTTTTTTTTTTAAGTTATCTTACATAGAGATGCTATAGAGTGGTAGGCACTTAACCACCAGCTTCACCATGTTTCTAAAGTCTTGGTCATAATTCTATTACTA
Source organism: Neomonachus schauinslandi (assembly GCF_002201575.2). Taxonomy (NCBI): domain Eukaryota; kingdom Metazoa; phylum Chordata; class Mammalia; order Carnivora; family Phocidae; genus Neomonachus; species Neomonachus schauinslandi. The sequence goes on from NC_058416.1 coordinate 50,334,237, forward strand.
TAATTCTATTGCTAATCATATTATGAACCCTCATATAATAATAGCTACTGAGTACAGTACTAAGTATTTGAAATGCACAGTACATACTGATGCTAGTTTTTTTTTTTTTTTTTAAGATTTTATCTATTTATTTGAGAGAGATAGAGCATGAGAGAACACAAGCCATGTGAGGGGCAGAGGAGAAACAGACTCACTGCTGAGCAGGGAGCCCAGGACCCTGGGATTATGACCTGAGCAGAAGGCAGACGCTTAACCGACTGAGCCACCCAGGCGCCCCGATGCTAGTTGTTGAAATAGAAAACACAGGAGGAAAAGCAGGGTGGAAAGGAGGAAAATGATAACTTGAGTTTTGGACATGTAGGTTTTAAGGTGCCTGAGGAAAGCAGTATCTTGTGGAAGACAGCCCGTGGGAAATGTGAATTTGTGTCAAAATTCAGGAGCACTGGAGGGCTGGAGGTAGATTTGGGAATGAATAATATGTAGGCAAGAGCTCCAGCTGCAGAACAAATGACATTTCCAAGGGAGAGAAGACTGTGGAGTTTCCACGTGGCCCAACACCAGCTCTGAGCTGAGCCTGAGGCATGAGTAGGAATTAGCCAGGCAGGAAGGCAGGAAAGAACGTTTCAGGTGGAGAAAACAGTCCCTGGTAACCCCTGTTCTACTTTTCGTCTCCATGAATTTGACCATCCGGGTGCCTCTTGTAAATGGAATCACTGCATACTTACCTGTTGTGTCCGGCTTCTTGGGAGCAGTGGTTCTTAACCTGGCTGTTCAGCCACATCACCTGGGATGCTTTGAAAAACTACGAATGCCTGAACCTCTGAGCCAAGAGTTCTGAGTTGTGTGGTCTGAGGTAGGAGTTCAGCATCTGCCTTGAAACAAAAAAACAAGTGAGAATATCTGCTGTAGAAGTAGAAGGTCAGGGGAGGGCCATGTCCCGTAAACTAAAGGGGGCAAGGCTGCAGGTGAGGGGGATGGCTGACAGTGAAAACGTGTTTCCCGGTGGCTTAGCAGGAGAGGACTCTGGAGCAGCCGCTGGGGTTGGCAAACAAGGTTTTATCAGAAGCTTCCATGGAGTACTTCCAGTAGAGGGATAAGGGAACAATAACTGGCAGAGCGAATCTTCTGGGACACCGAGAGAAATTGGGATCAAGATTATGGGTAGAAAGGACAAGTGGAGATGCAGGTAAGTGAAGACCTGGGGAGGGGGGCGGGCATGGAGGGACTCACCCCTGATAGTTTCTGTTTTCTAAGCAGAGACCACACCAGGGGTGATAAGAACACGCCCTCAAATTCTGTCTCTGCCATTTCCCCGGTCTGTGATCTCTGTGCCTCAGATTTCTCATCTGTAAAATGGAGATTTCAAATACTATTTCCTGCCCGGTAGAACTGTTATAAATGTTCTTAGGACAGCGCGTGGCACACAGAGAGGGCACAGGTTCATTCACAGACACGGAGGTGAAGGTTGGGCTTGATGACGGCCCACCTCTGAGGCGAATGGAAGAGAAACCAACCTGAGCTGAAAAGGGGGTTGTGGGGTCAGTGTTGGTGGCGCAGCCCAAGCTAGAAATTTGTAGCAGAATAGTTCAGTTCTTGTTTGACTTCCCGGGCCGAATTCCGCCGCAGGAAGCTGCGAAGGCGGGGCATTAGCAAAGGAGGGGGCAGGAGGCGGGGCCAAGAATCACAGGCACCGCCCAGAGCGTGGTGGGGGTTCGCCCCACAGCCCAGGAGGGGCTGGGGGACCTGGGATCAGGAAGGACTTCTGGTGCCTGCACCCTGCTGAGGTCCCAGAGGAAGCTTCGTGCCTGGGAAGCGGGTGGAGATGCGGCAGGGGAGAAAGTTAGGGTTTGAAAGAGAAATTCTAAACGGGAAGCACGTTTTAGGATTTCTAAGTTTATTCCACCTCCATCAATCATTTTCAACTCCTCTTGAGATGAGGAAACTGAAGGGACCCCGTAGAGGACTGCTTTTTTTTTTTGCTCGTTTTCCTGCTTCTATTCTTGCTGGGACCTGCACCCATGCTTTACACATGCCTCATACACAAATAATGTATGTCCTCCTTGTAAGGGATAAGGAGTTAAAAGATTTCTTTGGAGTGTTCCAGCATGATAGATAACATCTAAGAAGCCACTGGTGGGGTTGTTATGTACGTTTTCCAAGACCACTGACTCCAGACACCTTGACGCCAGGACCCCTGGCTCCAGGGCATAACAGGGCTGCAGAAAGTGACCCTTTCTGCTCTAACATCCCCTCATTCTGGCTGGTGAGGGCCGGGATTCAGCCATTCAGCCGCACAGCGCCTGTGGAGGTTGCGAGCGCCACCTTGTGGTAGAAACGGATAGTGCTGTCCACAGGCTCTGGCCAGACTTAAGACTCAGGGACCCGCGCCACTTTCTCCATGGGCTTTTATTTATACACAGAAAAATCTCTCCGGGGACAGGGAGCCCTATCCAGGGTAGCAGTGCTCTCTTGTTAAGATAAATTGAGGATGAGCTGGTCATGGCACAGTGGCCAGAATCTCATCACAGCGACCAGAATAACTCATCAACGCACATGAATAATTTATGGCATGCTCAGCCTGTTGGAGAGAGAAGGCCAATAACGTTAGCCAAAACTTACTCAAGAGTCTGCTTACTTCGATTAAATTTTTCTTTATTGAGACAGTGACCTTGAAAATAACGCCATCATCATGTTCAGGCCCATCTCCCGAGTTTCCCACTAGAGTTGCAAAACTGCTCTGTGTTTGCTGTTTATGTCACCGCACCTGTTGAGCTGAAATGAAGTCATGGTCACTATGCAATGAACCACAACAGCCTCTTTGGTCTCTGAAGGATTTTTAAAATGACTAATGAATAATACTGGAGAGCCAGTATTGATTCAGAAGGGCTGTTGGGACAAAAGCTGGGAATGGACTTGGATTATGAATTTCCTACCCATGGGCAGAAAGGGTGTCTGCCATGAAGGTTGTCAGGAAATAGATACAATAAAATGATAAGAGAGCAGAAGTTGGAGGGAATTTTCCTGTCATTGTGCTTGTCCTTGAACCCTCAAGGAATGAGATCCTTGCCTCTGGTTTTGGATTGCACATACTCTAGGTTTAACCTCACTTTTTTTTTTTTTTTTTTTTTAACAGCAAAGCTAAAGCTTTCCCCTCCAAAGAGCTGGATTCAAAAATGTATTGGACGAGTTTGTCTTCTTCTATATTTTGGGTTATTTCATTTCCTCTATGAAGACATTTATGGATTAAAAATTATAGTATCCAAAATTTATTATAGGCTGATATCAAACCAATCACCTACTTTTATAATTTTATAGGTCAATCCTCTAATCATACCCTTCAACTCCTTGCCCCCTGGTCTCAGATCTAACTTCTAGCACACTGTGAGAAATCTAAACTCTTGACTCGCATTCCCAAAAGTCCACGACATTTATACTCATTCATCTCTCCTTATTCACAACAAAAGTGAGCGCCCTCACTCGTGTCCTGGATCCTAGGAGCTCTGACCTCCTCCCTATACATCAACCATCATTGTCTTCTGTATGTGTAGCTTCTCCCCCAGAGCATATTATCATGCGTACATAAGTGATCCACATCTTTAGACAAAGAATCAGACTTGATCTTATTCTCCACTTTGGTTACTGCCTTGGGCCTCCTCTTCTGGTCTGAGCCAACCCTCTTAACACAGCAGAGTGTGTTCTCTATCTCCAGTCCCACATTGTATAAGAATTCCTCAAATGATAGTAACAAGCCTTCCAACTCAACCATGCTACTGAAATTTCTCCACCAGACTTACCACAGCCAGATTCAGTGGATGCTTTTCTGGCCCGTCTTGACCTCTCTGTTGCATTTAACACCTCTGACCACCTTCATTTTTCAGCTCTCTCAACCGGCTTTGGTGACACCACTCTCCCAGATGTTCCTTCCTCTTGAGAAACTCCTTCTTAGTTTCCTATTCAGGCTTATGCTGTGTGTGTGTGTGTGTGTGTGTGTGTGAGAGAGAGAGAGAGAGAGAGATGCTTGCCATTCATTGAGCCCCTCCTAAGTGCCAGGCCCTATAATAGTTTGTATATATTATCTCATTGAATATTCAGAACAACCTTATATATAAGGTAGGTGTTTTTAATTCCCATTTTATATGAGGATCTCAAGACTCAGAGAGAGTTAAATAACTCCCTGAGTAACAGACAGAAACTCAGTGTCATCTGCCTTTTAAAGGCTAAGCTTTTACCCTTTGATTTTAAAGTGTTTCTTTTTTATTTGGCCTTTTTTTTTTTTTTTTTAAGATTTTACTTATTTATTTACTAAAATTATTTAGTTATTTATTAGAGAGAGAGAGCAAGAGCATAAATGGGGGGGAGGGGCAAAGGGAGAGGGCCAAAGGGAGAGGGAGAAGCAGACTCCCCCTGGGCAGGGAGCCCAATGTGGGGCTCGATCCCAGGACGCGGGGCTGGATCTCAGGACCCCGAGATCATGACCTGAGCCAAAGGCAGATGCTTAACCAACTGAGCCACCCAGGTGCCCCTTCATTGGGCCTCTTAAAGTCTGCCCTGCTTGAAAGCTCTGTCCACAGTTCCCTCGCCTTCCTCGAGGAGTATCATTCCCACACTGGGGTTCGATGACTGTTTCTATGCTGATACATGTAAAGTCACCATGCGCACTCTCACTCCCCGTAAATAAAAATCCATGTCCCACAGGTCCCTCAACCTTAACTTTTTGAAGTCTTTGTTAATTACAGAAAGAACACTTAATATGAGATTTAGCCTCTTACCAAAACTTTGAATGTACAATATGTTATTGTTGACTGCAGTCAAATCTTATCAAAGCCCAGAGTCCTATAGGCAGGGACTTCACCACCTTCAACCTCATGTCTTCCTGCTCTGCCCCTCGCATTTGGCGCTCTAGCCATACCAACCTACTTGCTGTTCTTCCGGTCTGATGATATTCCTACTTGGCGCTGCCTCAAGGCCACTGTCCATGCTGTTCTCTTTGGCTGTAACATTCTTACCACAGCTTATTTCACAGTTGGCTCCTTCTCATACTTGATGTCTCAGCTTATTTACTCTCTCCTCAGAGAAAGTCTCCTGACCGTCCCTGACCGTCCTATCTATAGAAGTCTTTCTTCAGGTTTTCTTGATCATATCGTCCTCTACACTTATCTTTTGTTTGCTTGGTCATTGTCTGTATGCTCCACTATAACAGAAGCCCTTTGAAGTCAAGTGACTTGCCCAGGGCCACCATGAACATTTATACAGGGTGTGCACTAGATGAGGGAGCCTAGCTGACGTGAGTGAAGGTGCTAAAATCTGGTCTGCCTCTATTCACGTGCCGGAAGAGCTCCCTTTAAGGAAATTGTTCAAAGATAACAACTAGGCTGGTGTAGACATGGCTTTTGTCTGTCTTGTTCAACAGTTTCTTTCTAGAGCCTACAACAGTGACTGGATACATATTGGACTTTCACAAAATATTCATTGAGTGAATGGAAGGGAGTGATGTAGCTGCAAGACAGGTTTATACTTGAAAATGACCTAGTCCTTAATGTTTGAAAATCTTCTGATGGGTTCCATGCCACATAGAGTAAGATAAAAATTCTTTATGTGGCCAGCTGGGTTGGGCATGCCCTGCCTCCGGCCTATGTCTGCAGCCACATTGCACACACCTTCCCCGTGAATTGTTATGACAAACGGCAGTCATTCTGACCTGCTTCACAACAGACAAACCACCAGAAATCTCTTGCTAATCAAACTCTGATTACAAGTCCAGAGCCTACAAAACATAGGGAATGCTGTTTCTTGCTAAGTTTCAATTTGTATGAAGGGATAGTTTGTATTCCAGGACTCAGCTGAAGATGTCTTCGACGCTTGCATTTTCTCCGCATCATAGGAACACTTTCGATGAGACTCTTCACCAAAAAACTGCCTAGTAACATCGGTTCCCTCAGGTCATGGGAACCCAAACAAATTTACCCACGAATGCTTCCTTATTAATTTTTACTTGAATACCCATGTAAGTGGGAATTCTGTACCAATTCTGGAAGTTCTTTGACACTCTCTTTAATAGCTATCTCTAACCACTTGGTTCCTTAAAGTAATTCCTCCTTCGATTTCTGCTATTCCGCTAGATTCTCATCTTCACCAAATTCCATTACACCAGTCATATAATGGCTGCTTCTGGCTGCCTTCTTATTGTGTCCTTTCTCCTCTCCATCTTCACAAGGGTTGCCCACGTGTCCAGGGGAGACCTTTGATCCTGGCGGTAATAGTAATGAAGTAACTGTGGAATCATTCCCGTCAAGCTCCCCAAGCAAATGATGAGGGTTTTTTTTTCCCCCTAGTCCCGAAGGTGACTGGAAATTCATTTCCTAATGACTAACTTCCTTTTTTTTTTTGGTAACATGATAGGAAGGGAAGCAAGGCAAAGACCCCCAACCTCTAAACTCCCTTTGGGCTTTTGTAAGATGTGTTTACACAGGAACAATTTTAGAACACCAAACCAAGCCAAACAAAATCCCAGAGCCAACATTTTAGATTTTTCCTTATTCACTCATGTGGGAAAGTAAGTGGTAGTGGTGGTGGGGATGGCCAGGATGACCCTAGTTAACATCAAGAACATGTGATTTCTCTTAGTCTGTATTTCTGCTTAGTCCTACTTTAATATGCTATGCATTCAGAACTCTTGGATCTCTGGAACAAATGTGACAGCCTCCTAAACCCTCATTAGAAGCTTAATAATTCTAGGAAATTGTGGCACTGGAGTGCTCCAAGCACCAACCACAGGAAGCCTGGTGTGGAGAGACTGCTTTTTCAGGGGCCATTGCTCTGGGTTTCCACATGGAAACCATCTGGCCAAGTGAATTTATGTCATGAGCTAATAATACTGTATATTTTCATTTCTATTTAAAGGGCTTGGTTTTTGAAAAAAAAATTGGCAACTTTAATAGTCAGCCATTCTTATTTCAGTTTGAGGTAGATATTTGAAAATTTAAAAATTTTTAAAGATTTTATTTATTTATTTTAGATAGCGAAAGACAGCGTGAGCAGGGGGGAGGGGCAGAGGGAGAAGGAAAAGCAGACTCCCCGCTGAGCAGGGACTTGATCCCAGGACCCTGAGATCATGACCTGAGCCAACACTTAACCGACTGAACCAACCAAGCACTCTGAAAATTAAATTTTAAATTTAATTGGTGATCAGGGGCTAAACTGGCTCAGTCAGTAGAGCCTGTGACTCTTGATTTGTGGGTTCAAGCCTCATGTTGGGTGTAGAGATTACTTAAAAATAAAATCTTTAAAAAAATAAATTTAACTAGAGATGAAATTAAAAGTGGTCATTTTCTTTTTAAAATATACTTTGCCTCTCTGTATGGTTGCTTTTCAAAAGTGGATTTGACCATCCTTAACTCAAATGGTAAGATAATGATGACAAAATGTTAAGAAAAAGTAGGCATCTTTCCAATCCCACAAGAAACTTTCCACCAAGAGGGTTTTTGGCAGAGGATTCCATTGTATACAGTAACACATTTTAGATAGTCTGGAAGCAGCCTAGATGACTTGATGTAATAACGATAATAGCTATCAGTTATTGAGCATAAAATACATGACCTGCTAAATATATGTGCTAAGTATTTTACATCTACAGTGTAGTTATCAGTTTTACTTTATAAAGTAAGTAAAGCTCAGAGGAACTAAGAGACTTGCCCCAGGCATGACAGGTGGTGGGCAACAAAGTGGGATCTCAACTGAGGTCTGTCTGATGCCAAACACACGTTCTGCGTGCTATGTGCCAACACTATAGATAACTGCTCATTTTTCCTTGACTTAAAACTGTCATGGTGTTAAGATAAATCCTAAACTTGTGAAATCGTTCCTCAAATGGAACTTAAGGTTAAAAACAAATTTGTTAAGTTCTAGTCCTTTTAAAAACAACTTCTTATTCTGGAAAAGTTGGCCCCTAGTGAGATGACTAGGGCTTATTTGTCAGGGCTCATACCATCCACATATTGACACGACAGTTCCTGATGCCAGGCCCAGCCAGGAGGAGTCGTAGAAATACAGGTAGATCTTTCTGTTCACTTTGCCATCCTTCTATTTTTTCGGCCCTCTGTCTTTGGTAGATTCCAGGGTTCCTTTTAGCTAGAATTCAGCACCCATCAACTTACAAGTACCAATCATTTAAAATAAAATTAAAAATCCAACAGAATTCTTTTATAGCCAGAATCGTCTCAGTGCTAGCCTTGATTCATCTGGATTCTTTTGGTTATCATGACAGATACCCAACTCAAATCAGCTTAAGGAAAAGCAACGATTTCAAGGCTCATGCAATTGAGAAGGATTCTGGGCTGGCTCCCCAGATGGAAGGCAGAGCTGCAGGGACCAGGGCTTAGGTCACGAGGTCTCTCCTAATGGACGTCTGTCTTCCATCTCTGTTGGCCCTACTCGGCTTCCATCTGCAGACAGGCATTCTCCACAGGGCAAGAAAGGGGATCACCAGAAGCCTCAGCTGCACTCCCATCTTAGCTGCCCCAGGGAAAGATCCTGGCCTGCCTCAGTGATGCCTTCCCTTCACTGCGTGCAGGTATGAAGATTGGCCAGGCTGGTGGAACATGCCCACCCCTGGGTCTAGGGCTGGAGCCAGGCACAGTTACCTGACAAAGGGGAATGGGGGAACAAATGTGCTGGGCAGCCAGAAGCAAGAGCCACCACAGCACATGGTATGCCCTGGGTAGTATACCCTGTTCCTCACCAGACTCACCAGTTTAGTTAATGAGATGTAATTCCTTCGGATTGAAATCTGAGTACTGTCTACCTTTGTGACCTAACGTTCCAAAATAAACAGCTCCAAGATCACAGTGGTTCACAAAACCAAAGATTTATTTCTCCCTCCTGGTATATGTTGGTTCAGCAACTTGTCTCCTTCTATTCTGATTTGCCCCCAACTGGGTGTGCTGCCACACGTGTCTGATGGGCACCGCTTGGAGATTGGGTCATGCCTCACAAGTTAAGGGCTCGCTTCTCTGCAAGACTGTCCTTACTGGGGACACTGGACACCCTTCAGGGTTCCCAAGGCCACCCACACTTCTGACTGACTGGCTATAAATTCAGGGGTTTCCACAGCTCTCTCGGGTTTGATAATTTGCTAGAATGACTCACAGAACTCAAGAAAGGGCTATACTTACTTTATTTTGTTTTCTTTTAGTCATCTCTACACCCAACGTGGGGCTCAAACTTAAACCAAGAGTTGCATGCTCTTCTGACTGAACCAGCCAGGTGCCCCAAAAGTGCTATACTTATGATTACAGTTATATTCTAAAGGGCCCTCCTAGGGCAAGGGCTGGGAGGGAATGCAGAGCTGCCATGCCCTCTCCTTGGGGAGCCAGCGTGCATCATACTCCCAGCAGTTCACCCATTCACCAACCAGGAAGCTCCACTGGGCTTCGGTGTCCAGAGTCTCACATGATTCAACTCAGTCTCCAGATCCCCTCTGCTTCCCGGAGGTCAGGCTGACCCAGAGTTCCAACCCTCTAGTCACATGGTTGATCTTTCTGGTATCCTGAAAGCTATCTAGGTGCCTGCAGCAGTCACGTCATTAGATAACAAAGACACTCCTGTCACTCAGGAAATTCCAAGCATTTTAGAAGCTCTGTGCCAGGAAGCCTGGAAAACAACCACACAAATTCTTTATTATACCACATCTTTGCTCTAGGATCGAGGCTGCAGTAGCAGCTCCTTTCTGGGACAGTGAGAGAAGGAAAGAACGATGTTGGAACCTCATGTTGGCTCTTAAAGCTTCGGCTTGCAAATGGAGCGATTTACTTCCATTCCTGTACCCTTGGCTTGCTTAAGTCGTGTGGTGGGCTCTGACACTACTGAGATGAGGAGATACAATCTTCCTGCAGTGAGGAGCAGCAAATATTTTGAACAGACAACACCGTATACCACAAAGCTAAAGCTCTGTCACGGAAATGAAATCTTGTTAGTTTGATAAATCTTTTCTTAGTCTTCTAGTTAGTTTTTCTTAGTTTTTTTAGTTTTCTTCCTGGGTAGGAAAGCAGAATTTATACTAAGTGCCTACAACATGGCAATTGCTTTATATTATGCTATATTATATAATTAACATACTGATTATATAAGGTGTGTATTATTATTATATTTTAATAATAATAATAATAAGGTATGTATACCCATTTTACAGATACGGAAATTGAGTCTCAAAGATAACTTATCACAGAATTATTCATTGAGTCAGATGCAAATCCAGGTCTGTCTGGTTGTAAAGCTTCTTCTGGAAGCTTGTTAGATGCAGAATCTCAGGGCCCATCTTCCCACCCTCACCTGCTGAAGGAGAATCTGCATTTTATCAAGATTCCAGGTGATTAGTATGAACATTGATGTCTGGAATTGGATAACATGGAGATTTCAGAAGCTGAGGTTTTTTTTTTACTGCCTCTTCCCTGTTTTCCCCCCTCATCTGTTAAAATAACCTAAGAAAAACATCTCTTTAGTTGCTATCACTCACTAATACTTCACAGACAGTCTCATTTAAGCCTCATAAAAACCGCATACTGTCAATACCATCACCCCCATTTTGGAGGTAAGGAAACTGAGTTTTGGGGAGACCGGAGAGCTAATGCAGGAATTGGAAAATGAAAATGATTCCTCTCAGGTGAAATTTAAGTTCAAAATGGTATAAAGTATTGCTGCTTTTGACTTTCCTTTTTACACATATTTAATCATCTAATAAAGCTGATAATGGTACTGACAAAGAAAATGGTAGCTATTTGTTGAGTGCTCACAATTTACTAAGCACTGTACGAAGTGCTTTACTTTAAATATGTAAAATTATTATGTAAGTGGAATTTATTCTCTCTGACCATAACAAGTAGAAAGACAAATATCATGAAAGCATTTGGCTTGTTTAACAGGAACTAATGGCTTAAAATAAGGAATGAAAACTTTTAACTAAGTATTGTCAGCAAGACCATCTGATCGTTGGTTAGCCCAGTATGGGATCCCAGCACAACCAAATATTGTCTGTCCCCAAATGCCACTGGCAGTCTCCTTGAGGAATGAAGAACGTTGTCACAGTTTTGGTATTATAAAACAAATTTCAACTTTGAGGAGAACAATACTAATTATTCCCACCTCAAAGAGTTAACACATTCTGCTACTAACTCATTGTGATAAACCCTCTAGGACACAGCTGTACTGACAACCCGGGGGTCTTTGAGGCAATGAGAGATCCTTAAAGGTTAGAGGGACAAAGCCCTTCTCCCATAGAATTCCAGGCAGCTCGCAGACGGGTGAACCTTCTTCCTCTGGGCCTGTCTGGCCCGTGTTCCTTGGGGAGAGGAGTGGCTAGTTTGATTGTGGGGCAGGTTTTACTAGTGCACGGGGTTACCTCGCTTAAATTCACCCTTCCTTCTTCACTTCCTCCTGAAAGGGTTCCTACCCAGACTGCAGGCAAAAGGTCAAGAGTCCCGAGGGAGCCGAGCTAGGCCAGCTGAAAGACGCGGACTCTTGCTCACCGTTTTGCCATTTGCTCGGCATCGGGAATGCGCTTTGGTCTGGCCATTCTCTGTGTGGCAATAGCTCTACCTGCCCTTGGATCTGCGGGTGAAATAGGTGGATAAGGAAGGGAAGCAGTCGGAAGCTCTGCTCTACCCTCAGGCCTGAGCCTTTCTCCAGTCCCTAGGAGAATTCCTTAGCTATTAACAAGAGACACTGTCTTTACTTCTGTGTTCCTTCCCACGGTGCAGGCTCCCTCAGCCTGAGGAAGGAGCTGCAGGGAAGTTGCAGGGAGGGGGCCAAAGGGGGTCTGGAGGGAGGAGGGTCTGGAGAGAGGGGGGCTGGAGGGAGGGGTGTGGAGGGGGGGCGTCTGGAGGGAGGAGGGGCTGAGGGAGGGAGTTGAGCCTTGAGCAGGTTGAGCAGCAGTAGTAGCTGACATCTATGAAGTATTTGCAGAGTGCTGAGCACTTTGTTTACAGTATTTTCCTTACTCAAAACAACTCTGAGGGGCGCCTGGGTGGCTCAGTCGGTTAAGCGTCTGCCTTCGGCTCAGGTCATGGTCCCAGGGTTCTGGGATCGAGCCCCACAACCGGCTCCCTGCTCTGCGGGGAGCCTGCTTCTCCCTCTCCCTCTGCTTGTGCTCTCTCACACTCACTCTCTCAGTCAAATAAATAAAATCTTTAAAAACAAACAAACAAAAAAACAACTGTGAGAAATAGGTATTATCCCTGACATGGAAGCAGAAACTTGGAGACATTAGTAACTTGCTCAGGGCGACTTAATTAACAGGTACTAGAGTTGTAATTAAAATATTGTCTGGACTCTGAAGACCATCCTTAAAGCACTTTAAAAGACAAAGCAATTTATTCCACGTTTTATGATACAGATTTATCAACAATGCATTTTTTTTGAGTTTGTAAGTAGCTCTGAACTTTTTTTTTTTAAGATTTTTCTTTATTTGATAGAGAGAGACAGAGAGAGAGCACAAGCAGGAGGAGCTGGAACAGGAGAAGCAGCCTCCCTGCTGAGCAGGGGTTCGATTCCAGGACCCTAGGATCATGACCTGAGCCAAAGGCAGATGCCTAATGACTGAGCCACCCAGGTGCCCCATGAAGCTGTTTTTTGTTCTTTTTTTTTGAGAAAAAATATTGTGGTTCTGGTAGCTTCTCTGAGAAAGTAGGATGCTCTGTCTCTGGCAAGAATATAAATCAGGTTCCTAAATTTCCGCAACACTTTCAACCATGCCATCTGCATGTCTAGTATCTAAAACATATGTATTATCCTCCACTCAACAACACAGGAGCCTGGCATTCTAGTCATTTGTCACTGTGAATTTATTGCAATTTAGCACTTGCCAGAGTTTGCTTGTGACATCTGAAGAGAGAGAAAGAGAGAGAGATAAATAAAGGAAGAATGTGAAAAAGATTTGTGGAAATTATGTTTATCTGCTTTTCCAGGGTCTCTAAGTTATTTGACTGTATTATAGGAGATGATCAGAAAATAACGTTCTTGGCTGTGTGTGTGTGTGTGTGTGTAATCATAGTTCCCTTAGAAATATCTTTATAATAGTAATCAAATAATACTGGTAGGCAAATCTATCCTTTTACTAATTTCTAAGGGTGCTTTAATTGATCTGACAGGAGTGATAGGTGTCCCTTTTCTCACTGTTTAGAGTCTGTCTATAAAATTGATGTGTGATGGAGGAAGATTTTCTTTTCAGATACAGAAGGCTGGTTCTTCAGTCGAAGTATACAAATGTCCAGGCTCTGATACTTATTAAAATAATTATCCACTACATTATTCAATGTGTTTATATAAGCATCCCTGTGAGAAATTCTTGCTGGAGTCCAGTTCACCTTTATGGAAGAATTTATGTGCCTTATTCTCTCTTTTTTTATTGTTATGTTAATCACCATACATTACATCATTAGTTTTAGATGAAGTGTTCCATGATTCATTGTTTGTGCGTAACACCCAGTGCTCCATGCAGAATGTGCCCTTCTTAACACCCATCACCAGGCTAACCCATCCTCCCACCCCCCTCCCCTCTAGAACCCTCAGTTTGTTTTTCAGAGTCCATCGTCTCTCATGGTTCATCTCCCCCTCCGATTTCCCCCCCTTCATTCTTCCCCTCCTGTTATCTTCTTTTTTTTTTTCTTAACATATATTGCATTATTTGTTTCAGAGGTACAGATCTGAGATTCCACAGTCTTGCACAATTCACAGTGCTTACCAGAGCACATACCCTCCCCAGTGTCTATCACTCAGTCACCCCATCCCTCCCACCCCACCCCCCACTCCAGCAACCCTCAGTTTGTTTCCTGAGATTAAGAATTCCTCATATCAGTGAGGTCATATGATACATGTCTTTCTCTGTTTGACTTATTTCGCTCAGCATAATACCCTCCAGTTCCATCCACGTCATTGCAAATGGCAAGATCTCATTCCTTTTGATGGCTGCATAATATTCCATTGTATATCTATACCACTTCTTTTTTTTTTTTTAAGATTTTATTTATTTATTTGGGAGAGAGAATGAGAGAGAGAGAGAGAGCACATGAGAGGGGGGAGGGTCAGAGGGAGAAGCAGGCTCCCTGCTGAGCAGGGAGCCCGATGTGGGACTCGATCCCGGGACTCCAGGATCATGACCTGAGTCGAAGGCAGTCGCTCAACCAACTGTAGCCACCAGGCTCCCTATACCACTTCTTCTTTATCCATTTATCTGTCAATGGACATCTTGGCTCTTTCCACAGTTTGGCTATTGTGGACATTGCTGCTATAAACTTCAGGGTGCACGTACCCCTTCAGATCCCTACATTTGTATCTTTGGGGTAAATACCCAGTAGTGCAATTGCTGGATCGTATGGTAGCTCTATTTTCAACTTTTTGAGGAACCTCCATACTGTTTTCCAGAGTGGCTGCACCAGCTTGCATTCCCACCAACAGTGTAGGAGGGTTCCCCTTTCTCCGCATCCCCACCAACATCTGTCGTTTCCTGACTTGTTAATTTTAGCCATTCTGACTGGTGTGAGGTGGTATCTCATTGAAGTTTTGATTTGGATTTCCCTGATGCCGAGTGATATTGAGCACTTTTTCATGTGTCTGTTGGCCATTTGGATGTCTTCTTTGGAAAAATGTCTGTTCATGTCTTCTGCCCATTTCTTGATTGGATTCTTTGTTCTTTGGGTGTTGAGTTTGATGAGTTCTTTATAGATTTTGGATACTAGCCCTTTATCTGATATGTCATTTGCAAATATCTTCTCCCATTCTGTCGGTTGTCTTTTGGTTTTGTTGACTGTTTCCTTTGCTTTGCAAAAGCTTTTTATCTTGATGAAGTCCCAATAGTTCATTTTTGCCCTTGCTTCCCTTGCCTTTGGTGATGTTTCTAGGAAGAAGTTGCTGTGGCTGAGGTCGAAGAGGTAGCTGCCTGTGTTCTCCTTTAGGATTTTGATGGACTCCTGTCTCACATTTAGGTCTTTCAACCCTTTTTGAGTCTATTTTTGTGTGTGGTGTAAGGAAATGGTCCAGTTTCATTCTTCTGCATGTGGCTGTCCAATTTTCCCAACACCATTTGTTGAAGAGACTGTCTTTTTTCCATTGGACATTCTTTCTTGCTTTGTCAAAGATGAGTTGACCATAGAGTTGAGGGTCCATTTCTGGGCTCTCTATTCTGTTCCATTGATCTATGTGTCTGTTTTTGTGCCAGGACCATACTGCCTTGATGATGACAGCTTTGTAATAGAGCTGGAAGTCCGGAATTGTGATGCCGCCAGCTTTGCTTTTCTTTTTCAACATTCCTCTGGCAATTCGGGGTCTTTCCTGGTTCCGTACAAATTTTAGGATTATTTGTTCCATTTCTTTGAAAAAAGTGAATGGTATTTTGATAGGGATTGCATTGAATGTGTAGAATGCTCTAGGTAGCCTTGATATCTTTACAATATTTGTTCTTCTAATCCATGAGCATGGAACATTTTTCCATTTCTTTGTGTCTTCCTCAATTTCTTGCATGAGTATTTTATAGTTTTCTGAGCACAGATCCTTTGCCTCTTTGGTTAGATTTATTCCTAGGTATCTTACGGTTTGGGGTGCAATTGTAAATGGAATCAACTCCTTAATTTCTCTTTCTTCTGTCTTGTTGTTGGTGTATAGGAATGCCACTGATTTCTGTGCATTGATTTTATATCCTGCCACTTCACTGAATTCCTGTATGAGTTCTAGCAGTTTTGGGGTGGAGTCTTTGGGGTTTTCCACATAAAGTATCATATCATCTGCAAAGAGTGAGAGTTTGACTTCTTCTTTGCCGATTTGGATGCCTTTTATTCCTTTTTGTTGTCTGATTGCTGTGGCTAGGACTTCTAATACTATGTCGAATAGCAGTGGTGATAGTGGACATCCCTGCCATGTTCCTGACCTTAGGGGGAAAGCTCTCAGGTTTTCCCCATTGAGAATGATATTCGCTGTAGGTTTTTCATAGATGGCTTTTATGATATTGAGGTATGTACCCTCTATCCCTATACTCTGAAGAGTTTTATCAAGAAAGGATGCTGTACTTTGTCAAATGCTTTTTCTGCATCTATTGAGAGGATCATAGGATTCTTGTTCTTTCTTTTGTTAATGAATTGTGTCATGTTGATTGATTTGCGGATGTTGAACCAAATTTGCAGCCCAGGGATAAATCCCACTTGGTCGTGGTGAATAATTCTTTTAATGTACTGTTGGATCCTATTGGCTAGTATTTTGGTGAGAATTTTTGCATCCATGTTCATCAGGGATATTGGTCTGTAATTCTCCTTTTTGATGGGGTCTTTGTCTGGTTTTGGGATCAAGGTAATGCTGGCCTCATAAAATGAGTTTGGAAGTTTTCCTTCCATTTCTATTTTTTGGAACAGTTTCAGAAGAATAGGTATTAATTCTTCTTGAAATGTTTGGTAGAATTCCCCTGGGAAGCCATCTGGCCCTGGGCTTTTGTTTTTTGGGAGATTTTTGATGACTGCTTCAATTTCCTTTGTGGTTATAGGTCTGTTCAGGTTTTCAATTTCTTCCTGGTTCAGTTTTGGTAGTTGATACATCTCTAGGAATGCATCCATTTCTTCCAGATTATCTAATTTGCTGGCATAGAGTTGCTCATAATATGTTCTTATAATTGTTTGTATTTCTTTGGTGTTGGTTGTGATCTCCCCTCTTTCATTCATGGTTTTGTTGATTTGGGTCATTTCTCTTTTCTTTTTGATAAATCTGGCCAGGGGTTTATCAATCTTGTTAATTCTTTCAAAGAACCAGCTCCTAGTTTTGTTGATCTGTTCTACTGTTCTTTTAGTTTCTATTTCATTGATTTCTGCTCTGCTCTTTATTATTTCTCTTCTCCTGCTGGGTTTAGGCTTTATTTGCTGTTCTTTCTCCAGCTCCTTTAGGTGTAGGGTTAGGTTGTGTACTTGAGACCTTTCTTGTTTCTTGAGAAAGGCTTGTATTGCTATATACTTTCCTCTTAGGACCGCCTTTGCTGCATCCCAAAGATTTTGAACAGTTGTGTTTTCATTTTCATTGGTTTCCATGAATTTTTTAAATTCTTCTTTAATTTCCTGGTTGACCCATTCATTCTTTAGTAGGATGCTCTTTAGCGTCCATGGATTTGAGTTCTTTCCAACTTTCCTCTTGTGATTGAGTTCTAGTTTCAAAGCATTGTGGTCTGAAAATAGGCAGGGAATGATTCCAATCTTTTGGTACTGGTTGAGACCTGATTTATGACCTAGGATGTGATCGATTCTGGAGAATGTTCCATGGGCACTAGAGAAGAATGTGTGTTCTGTTGCTTTGGGATGGAATGTTCTGAATATGTCTGTGAAGTCCATTTGGTCCAGTGTGTCATTTAAAGTCTTTATTTCCTTGTTGATCTTTTGCTTAGATGATCTGTCCATTTCAGTGAGGGGGGTATTAAAGTCCCCCACTATTATTGTATTGTTGTCAATATGTTTCTTTGCTTTTGTTATTAATTGCCTTATATAATTGGCTGCTCCCATGTTAGGGGCATAGATATTTACAATTGTTAGATCTTCTTGTTGGATAGACCCTTTAAGTAGGATATAGTGTCTTTCCTCATCTCTTACTACAGTCTTTGGTTTAAAATATAATTTGTCTGATATAAGGATTGCCACCCCAGCTTTCTTTTGGTGTCCATTAGCATGGTAAATGGTTTTCCACCCCCTCACTTTCAATCTGGAGTTGTCTTTCAGTCTAAAATGAGTCTCTTGCAGACAGCATATTGATGGGTCTTGTTTTTTTATTCAATCTGATAGCCTGTGTCTTTTGATTGGGGCATTTAGCTCATTTACATTCAGGGTAACTACTGAAAGATATGAATTTAGTGCCATTGTATTGCCTGTAAGGTGACTGTTACTGTATATTGTCTGTGTTCCTTTCTGGTCTATGCTGCTTTTAGGCTCTCTCTTTGCTTAGAGGACCCCTTTCAAGATTTCTTAGAGCTGGTTTTGTGTTTGCAAATTCCTTTAGTTTTTGTTTGTCCTGGAAGCTTTTTATCTCTCCTATTTTCAATGACAGCCTAGCTGGATACAGTATTCTTGGCTGCACATTTTTCTCATTTAGTGCTCTGAATATATCCTGCCAGTCCTTTCTGGCCTGCCAGGTCTCTGTGGATAGGTCTGTTGCCAATCTAATGTTTCTACCATTGTAGGTTACATATCTCTCCTCCCGAGCTGCTTTCAGGATTTTCTCTTTGTCTCTGAGAGTCGTAAGTTTTACTATTAGATGTCGGGGTGTTGACCTATTTTTATTGATTTTGAGAGGGGTTCTCTGTGCTTCCTGGATTTTGATTCCTGTTTCCTTCCCCAAATTAGGGAAGTTCTCTGCTATAATTTGCTCCAATATACCTTCTGCCCCTCTCTCTCTTTCTTCTTCTGGGATCCCAATTATTCTGATGTTGTTTTGTCTTATGGTATCACTTATCTCTCGAATTCTGCCCTCGTGATCCAGTAGTATATCTCTCTTTTTCTTAGCTTCTTTATTTTCCATCATTTGGTCTTCTATATCACTGATTCTCTCTTCTGCCTCATTTATCCTAGCAGTTAGCACCCCCATATTTGATTGCACCTCATTAATGGCCTTTTTGATTTCGACTTGGTTAGATTTTAGTTCGTTTATTTCTCCAGAAAGGGTTTCTCTAATAACTTCCATGCTTTTTTCAAGCCCAGCTAGTATCTTTAAAGTGATGATTCTGAAGTCTAGATCCAACATCGTACTAATGTCCATATTGAGTAGGTCCCTGGCAGTTGGTACTACCTCTTATTCTTTTTGTTGAGGTGATTTTTTCTGTCTTGTCATTTTGTCCAGAGGGGAATAGATGAATGAGAGAACAAAATGCTAACAGGGTAACAACGTCCCCAGAAAATATACTCTAAACAAATCAGAAAAGACCTGAAGCAGGAGGAAAAGAAAGGGAAAGAGAGAAAAAAGAAAAAGAAAAAAAAAGAAAAAGAAAAAGATAAAGATAAAAACAAACAAAAACAGAACAAAACAGAAAAAACAGAATATGATCAAATATGATCAGGCTGGTACATAGATCAGTGCCACACACTAGATTTTGGGTGTATTTTGGTCTGTTAGAAGAAAGTGCCTCCCAAATTTTAAAGAAAGAAAAACTTATGTATGTACAAAAATAAGGGTTGATATGATGAAGGGATGGAATATGACTGTAAAGATGAAAATTATAAAAAATTTTATAAAAGGAATTGATAAGAAGTTGTTTGAAAAGAGAAAGAAGAGGATTTAAAAAAAAAAAGAAAAAAAAAGGGAGAGCATGTGATCAGGCAGGGGAGTAGAAAAAAACCATACAGTAGAGATTTAGGGTATATTTTGATCTGTTAGAAGAAACTGTCTCAAAATTTTAAAGAGTGAACAACTTATTATATATGCCAAAAATACGGGTAACTACTATGAAGGGATAGAATATGACTCTAGAAATGAAAAATAAAAATGTTTTTTAAAAAGGGATTGATAAGATGTTGGTTGAAAAAGGGAAAAAGAAAAATTCAAAAAAAAAAAAGACAGTTAAAAAAAAAATTAACTTTGAAAGACCAAAGAATCATGGTAAAAAAGCCATGGATTCTATGTGCTGTATTCCCCTAGTGCTGGAGTTCTGCCGTTCTCATTGATCGGTAAACTTGGTCTTGGCTGGCTGTTCTCGCTGATCTTCTGGGGAGGGGCCTGTTGCCGTGGTTCCCAAATGTCTTTGCCGGAGGCAGAATTGCCCCACCCTTGCCGGTCTGGGCTAAGTAATCTGCTCCGGTTTGCTCTCGGGAGCTTTTGTTCCCTTCAAGCTTTCCGTACAGCTTTGGAGGACAAGAGTGAAAATGGCGGCCTCCCGATCTTTGCCCCGGAGGAGCCGAGAACTCGGGGCCCCACTCCTCAGTGAGCCCCCAGAGAAAAGCAGTCAGTCACTCCTGTCTCTCCGGTCTCTGGCCGCACTCTGTGCTCACCCGGCCTGTGACCGAGCATTTCTATCTCTGGCACACGACCCCATGTGGAGTCTCCAAACCCAGCAGATCCCTGTGGTGTGCTCCCGCGCCTCTCCTCCCAGGGAAGGAAGGTGAGTTTCCCCGGATCTGCCGCTTGTTGGGTCCCTGCTGGAGGAGCAGTGGCCCGACTGTGCCGCGGATCACGGTTTATGGCCACCCCGAGCTGAGAGCCCGCTCCTCAGCTCCGTCTCTGCAGCTGGCTTCCCTGCTCCGATACCTGGGAGCTCTGCCACACTCAGGCACCCCCAGTCTTTCTGTGACCCTGAGAGTCCTGAGACCACACTGTCCCACGAGGGTTCCACCCCCTGCTTAGCCACCGGAGTGACGTCCCTCAGCGGAGCCGACTTCTAAAAGTTCCGATTTTGTGCTCCGCTGCTCTATCACTTGTCAGAAGTGGCCGACGGAGGCCCCCTCCCCCACCGTCTATCCTCCTGAATATTGCCTCAGATTCATTTCTCCACACGTCCTACCTTTCAGAAAGTGGTCGCTTTTCTGCTCAGAGAGTTGTTGCTCTTCTTTTCTTCGATCTCCTTTTGAGTTTGTAGGTGTTCAGAATGGTTTGATCCCTATCCAGCTGAATTCTTGAGACCAGAGGAAATCCAGGTCTCCTATTCCTCTGCCATCTTGCTCCGACCCTCCTATGTGCCTTATTCTATTTGGAAGTGAGACCTCGCACTAAATGTCTTTGCTTTATTGTTTTGGTTACCAGAAAACTCATGGCCAAATACAGACTCAATTACACTACTTAATTCATTCCAGATGCTAAGTATACATATTATTCCTTAAAATATTACATTTTTAATTTTAATCATCACCTTGTATTTTAATATTTTGTAAATTCCCTAAAACATCCCCTCCCACTTAATTGTTTTTTGTTTTTTGTGTTTTTTTGGCCATAGGCATAGAATTACGCCACAGATTACTTGCTAACTGTCAAGGGCAAAAATACCTTAAAAATGATGCTATCTGGCTTTTACAACTCCAACACAATGATCAATTTTATAATCACTAATAGGAGGACAATCAGGCATTATGTGCTTCTTGATACATGCAATATGATGTACACATTACCACTTGCCAAAAATGTTAGCCTGAATGTAATCAAGTCTTTAGGTCTTCTAGTTCCTAGAAATAGAATAGAAAATAAGTTAAACTGAACAATATTGTAAAGAAACAAAGTTAATGGGCGCCTGGGTGGCTTGGTTGGTGAAGTGTCTGCCTTTGGCTCAGGTCATGATCTCAGGGTCCTGGGATCAAGCCCCGCATCAGGCTCCCTGCTCAGCAGGGGGCCTGCTTCTCCCTCTCCCTCTGCTCCTCACCCTGCTTGTGCTCTCTCTCTCTGTGTCAAATAAATAAATAAAATCTTAAAAAAAAAAAGAAACAGGGCGCCTGGGTGGCTCAGTTGGTTAAGCGACTGCCTTCAGCTCAGGTCATGATCCTGGAGTCCCTGGATCGAGTCCCGCATCGGGCTCCCTGCTCGGCAGGGAGTCTGCTTCGTCCTCTGACCCTATCCCCTCTCATGTGTTCTCTCTCTCTCATTCTCTCTCTCTCAAATAAATAAATAAAATCTTTAAAAAAAAAAAAAAAAAAAAAAAAAAAAAAAAAAAAAAAAAAAAAAAAGAAACAAAGTTAAATGTAGAATATGGGAGATTGTATAATACAACTGGCCAGGTCTCTTAAAAAACTAAATTTCATGAAAATAGGTAGGAAGTAGAGTGTGTTCTAGATTAAAAGAAATGGGAGCAGGTACAGAAATGAAGTCAATCATTATTGATGGGCTTGTAAAATAGTACAGCCATTTTGGAAAACCGTTAACAAGTTAAATACTTTTACTATGTGACCCAGCAATTCCTCACCTAAGTATCCAACCAAGAGAAAATATATATTCACACAAGGACTTATATATGAATGTTCATTGTACCATTATTTGTAAAGTCCCCAGACTAGAAATAATCCAGATGTCTGTCAACTGGTGAATAGATAAACAAAATATGATCTGTGCCTACAATGGAATACTACTCAGTCATAAAAAGGAACAAACTATTGCCACATGTCATAACACAGATGAACATCAAAAACATTATGCTAAATAAAAGAAACCAGATGCAAAAGACTGCATATTGTATGATTCCATTGATACGACATGTCTAGAAAAGTCAAATCTATAGGGACTGTAAGTAGATGAGTGGTTGTCAGGGGCTGGGGGTAGAAACAGAGATTTACTACAGTGGTCACAAGGGATCTTTTTGGGGTTAAAAAAAGTGTTCTAAAACTAGATTGTTTTTGTAAATTTTGCAAAAATATATGATTGTGTGACTACGCTTTTGGGGCCCTTCCAGTGAGGGGTTCTGATCCTGATGCTTCATCAGCTTCATGGTAAATCTGCTCAAGTGTTGTTTGGATTTCCCCAGAAGAAGACCGGGGATGAGGGCGTGAATGTAAGTGGTGGATGTGGTAAATAACTCCAGGCAATACTGGTAATGGACGGCAGTGTGAGAGAGAGAAGAAAAATAAGTCAAGGAATGTGCTCGCTCCTACCGGTGGAACTAGGACATAGCATAGAACATGAAGCTCAGACTTCCTCAGGGGAAGGGCAAGGAGACTGGGGTGTGTTTGTATACACTATCTCCTGTCAGTCACTGGTTGAAGCTTGTTCGGGGGCATCATTTCTGGGGCACCTCTGGCCTGTAGGGGACAGAGTGGGTGCCAGCAGTTGGAAACGGGACTGGTGTGCACTGGAGTATTGAGAGGGAGATGAGGGTCCTGCCTCGAGGGCAAGTCCATACTTGCCCCACTGTCACCAATTCTTCTGCATTGGCCAGTCAGATTTTCTAAAAAATACACTTGTAACAGGATGGTTGGAAGCTCATGCTGCAGCTTTCTCTGCTGTAGTTGGTCCCCAAACTGCAGCTAATATTCACCATCTCCCTCATCTGCCACCTTTCTGGACTCTCCCCACCCTTAGCTCATCTTTCTGCTGGTCTAGGTTGCTTGGCCAGTGGGAAACCCAAACCCTTTCCTGGAGGGGTCTGGAAATGGCAAGTGGTGGCCTGGTGAATCCCTAAGTTGCAGACATATCCTTCCCTGCCTCGATGATGCAGCAGCAATCTTATTTCCTCAGTATCTGGGTCACCTACTTCCACCAGTATAGTAGCTCCACTCTGCTTTCTTTTTTTTTTTTTTAAAGATTTTATTTATTTATTTGACAGAGAGAGAGAGAGGTAGCGAGAGCAGGAATGCAAGCAGAGGGAGTGGGAGAGGGAGAAGCAGGCTTCCCACTGAGCAGGGAGCCCGAATGCGGGGCTCGATCCCAGGACCCTGGGATCATGACCTGAGCCGAAGGCAGACACTTAATGACTGAGCCACCCAGGCGCCCCGTCCACTCTGCTTTCTGATCTACTAGCATGAGAAGCTCCCAATGGCAGTCATAGCTTTTGCTCCAGTAGAACTATTGCTTAATTCCTCAGAGGAAGTGTCTCTGTGGTCAAGGAGAACCTAAAATTGCAGGGACAGGAACAGCTTCTACTTTTTGTTTTCAAGACCTGTATACTCTATCTAACAGAGATGTAGTACCACATCTTAGTCAGTTGAAAGAGATTTCATCCTTTCAACATGGGCAGAGAGGAAATACTGCAAAGGCCCAGGCAGAGAAAAACAGATGTTTTAAAAGGAACAAAGCATGGGCTTAGACTTCTATGGATACTGGAAGAAAACAGATCGATGCTAACACCACCTGTAGAGAAAAGTGTGTAGTTGGAGAAAATTATGGCTGGCCAGATTTTTTGTTTGTTTGGGAAAATTAAAGGAAGGTATTATCATGTGTGCAAAAGCCCTGATAAATACTTGTATGGAAAAAAAAAATTGCTTAGACATATGACCAAGTTCATCAAGAGTTAAACCAACATTTAAAATTTAAGAATTGAGAGATCATGGCATAAAGGACTGGTAATAGACATCAAAACCATTTAAACTTAAGGTTAGACTATAAAACCAATTGCAAATTTTATTGGAAAGCTTGAGGAGGACCTAAATTAGTGGAGAGATAGATAACATTGAGAGAGGAAAGCCTATGTATTTATCCCACTTACTGACTCTTGTGTTGATGGGCACCGAATTTGTTTTCCTATTACAAATAAGACTGAGTGAATATTCTCATATTCTTCTTCCTATGCACAAAGGTTAGAGTTTTTCTATTACATGTACTTTCAAGTGGAATTCTTGATTCGAAAGACGTTCTTATATTCAATTTAGTGTTCCTAAATCATTCTCCAAAGGGGTTGTACACATTATTCTCCCACCAGTAGGACATGAAAGTCCTTGTTGCTTCACATTCTTGCCATTTAGGACTTTATAGTTATTGAAATTTACATGAGTACTAGTGAGATTGAGCACCCATTCATATGTTGGGCTATTTGACTTAACCTGTCTGACAATGGCCTGTTCATATCTTCTGTTCATTTTTCTGTTGGGTTATTTGTCTTTTTTTGTTGTTGTCTTTGATTAGTAGGGTTTCTTAGTACATTCTAGATACCAATCATTGGTAATTTATATGCATTATAGACTTCTCCTGCCAGTCTATGGTGTGTCATTTGATTTTATTTATGATATCCTATTGGGAGTTTGTTTTGTAGTGTTTGAGCCTTGGGGCGTCTACCACAGGTGTCTGAGTAGTAAAGATCTGGGGATTTTTAGCAGGATGATGAATGATGTGCATGAGAGTGGTAGGCTCTTTTTTTTTTTTAAAGATTTTATTTATTTATTTGACACAGAGAGAGAGAGCAAGAGCAGGAACACAAGCAGGGGGAGTGGGAGAGGGAGAAGCAGGCTTCCTGCTGAGCAGGGAGCCTGATGTGGGGCTCGATCCCAGGACCCTGGGATCATGACCTGAGCCAAAGGCAGATGCTTAACGACTGAGCCACCCAGGTGCCCCGAGTGGGTAGGCTCTTATGCCAGACTGTTGGCATTTAAATCCTTTGGGCAAGTTATTAATCGTTCTGCCTCGTTTTTCTTATTTGTAAAGTGGGGATATTAATAGTACATGTCTCATAGGGCTGTTGTAAGGATTGAATGAGTGTATTTTTTCTATTGCTGCATAACCAATTACCACAAATTTAGCAGCTTAAAACAACATCAACTTATTATCTTACAGTTTCTGTGGGTCAGGAGTTGAGTCTGTTTTCCTCTCCCATGACCACCACACTCATAGCACCTCTGACACCAGATATGTGGGGGCTTTTCCCCCACCAAGCAATTCTCTGTGACACTAGCTGGCTGTCCTACAATTTAACTCAAATCTGACACCATCTACCTGGAGATGACATGAGACCCCACAGGTTAAGGGCTCAGTCCTACAAGACTGCCCCCCATCCTCACTTCAGATGCCAATTGCGAGTCTAGGTTGTCACCTGTGCTTCTGACCTATAGGCTATAAATCCAAGGTTCCCGTGACTCCCATTTTGGGTTCAATTAGCTTACTAGAGTGGCACACAGAACTCAGGAAAATAGTTTTCTTAATATTTACCAGTTTATTAGAAAAGGACATGATAAAAGATGCAGATGAACATCCAGATGGAACAGGTGCATAGAACAAGGTATGTGGGAAGGCATGGAGCTTCCATCTTTATGAGGGCACCACTCTCCCCAGTCCTCCACATGTTCACCATCCTGGAAGCTCTCAGAAACCTGTACTTTGGGATTTTTGTGGAGGCTTCATAGGCATAAATCATTAACTCCATTTCTATCCCTTCTCCCCTCTCTAGAGAATGGGCGTGGGGCTGAAAATTCCAAACTGCTTCTCTTGGTTTGGTCCTTCTGGTGACCAGCCCCCTTCTAGGAGCCCCCAGTCATCTCATTAGAACAAAAGACACTTCTGTCACCTTGAAATTCCAAGGGATTTAGGAGCTCTGTTCCTGGAGTCAAAGACCAAATATCAGAACAAAGATGTTTCTAGTGCTGTTATTACTTAGAAAGTCACAAAAGTTTTAGGAGCTCTGTGCCAATATGTATATTTTCTATTATCTCATGGGATTCCAAGCATGTTTTTACTGGATCTTATGCTTTCACAAAGTGGAAATCAGGTTTTGGCCAGGGTTTCAATCTCCCCTGGAGTTTGGGGTCTTCTAAGCTCATTGGTTGTTGGTAGAATTCAGTTCCTTATGGTTGTAGGATACTTTCTTTCTTGCTGTTGGCCAACTGGGCAACCTTCTCATATTCTAGAGGCTGCTTGCCTTCCCTGCAGTTTGCCCCTGTGAGGCCAGGAGGAGAATCTCTCTCATCCTCCAAATTTCTTCCTTCAGGAAGGGCTCAGTGACTTTTAAGAGCTCATACGGTTAAGTCAGGCCCACCCAGGATGATTTCCCTTTTGATTAACTCAAAGTAAACTGATGAGGGACCTTTATTATATCTGCAAAATCTCTTCCGCCATCTGATGTAATATAATCATGGGAGTCCCTATTCCACCTCAGTTACAAGTCACACACACCCAGTAGGGAAGAGTTTGTACAGAGTGTGTTCAACAGGTGGCAGGAATCTTGGGGTCATCTTAGAATTCTACCTACCATAACATTTCTACTCACTGGCTAAACTGCAACAGGTTTTGGTCAATTCCATAAACACATTTGTATTTAGAACTTGAGGAATTTCATATTGGACTTTTTTTTTTTAGGTAGGTTTCCCCTCAGTCAATCAATCATATGTGGATACCTCCAGGCGAAATGACTTTGTTGAAAATTTTGGAAAATTAGTTGGTTTGTTCTAGTTCTTGGTAGTCATAGCTCTGTCGGGTTGCTGTTCACTGCTACTAGATCTTCTTATTTTAAAAAATGATTTGATATGTGCATATGTTGAAAAATGATTACCAGGGTAACTTTAGTTAATATCAATCACTTCCCATAGTAAAAAGTTTTTTCTGGTAATGAAAACTTTTGGTATTTACTCTCTTAACAACTTTCAAATATGAAGTACAGTATTGTTAACTATACTCACCATGTTGTATGTTACTGCCCCAGAACTTTTTATCTTATAACTAGACAACCTTCATTGATTTTGTCCATCCCTCACCCCCTGCCTTTGGCAATCACCAATCTGTTCTCTGTGTCTTTCCTTTCCTTTCCTTTTCTTTTCCTTTTCCAAGGTTCCACATATAAGTGAGATCATATGGTATTTGTCTTTCTCTGTCTGACTTATTTCACTTAGGATAATGCCTTCAAGATCCATCCATGTTGTTGCACATAGCAGGATTCCCTTCTTTTTACAGCTGAGTAATATTCCATTTTCTTTATCCATTCATCAATTGACGGACCTTAGGTTTCTTCCATGTCTTGACTATTGTAAATAATTCTACAATGAACAAGGGAGTGCAGATATCTGTTCAAGATAGTGATTTTATTCCTTTGGATATATATCAAGAAGTGGAATTGCTGGATCATATAGTAGTTCTATTTTTAATTTTTTGAGGTACCTCCATATTGTTTTCCACAGTGGCTACACCAACTTACATACATTCCCACCAACAGTGCACAAGTGTTCCCTTTTCTCCACATCCTTGCCAATACTTGTTTCTTGTGTTTTTTTATAATAACCATTCAACAGATGTGAGGTGATATCTTATTCTGGTTTTGATTTGCATTTCCTTGATGATTAGTGATGTTGAGAAGCTTTTCATATACCTGTTGGATGTCTTTTCAGATCTTCTCATTTTTAACTTTTTTTTTTTTTTAAGAAAAAGAGAGTGAGTGGGGAGGGGCAGAAGGAGAGGGAGAGAGAGAATCTTAAGCAGGCTCCATGCTCAGCATGGAGACCAATGCAGGGCTTGATATCACCACCCTGAGATCGTGATGACCAGAGCCAAAACCAAGAGTCAGACACTTAACTGACCACTCAGATACCCCAGATCTTCTCATTTTTAAAAGAAGCAGGAAGCTGAGCTTTGTTTTGTATGAGATCTTCTAATTTTTAAATGTTGGCTCAATTTTTGTGAAGGTGCCTTTTGGCCCAAAGGAAACCTGTGTGTGTTCCACTGGGGAGAGAGATCTGTGTGGGGAATTGATATTGATGTGAAACAGGAAGAAGATAGGTTCAGGACCACTATGCTCCTCCCTTTCCTGGTCCCTTAGGGAAACCTCTCCATCTTCTGAACTTTAGGTTCCATTTATTCAAGAGGGGATTGGCACATTCCTGGTTCTGGGAAGGGCACAAGGAACAAAACATTTTTTTCCTTTTGTATCTATATGACATGATGAATGTTAACTGAATTTACTGTGACAATCATTTCTTTTTTTTTAACATTTATTAATTTGAGAGAGAGAGAAAGAGAGAGCATGCATGTGCATGAGTGGGGGGAGGGGCAGAGGGAGAGGGAGAGAACTTCAAGCAGACTCCCTGCTAGTGTGGAGCCTGCCCCAAATCAGGGCTCCATCTCACGACCCTGAGATCATGACCTGAGCCGAAACCAAGAATCGGAAGCTTAACCAACTGAGCCACCGAGGCACCCCAGCAATCATTTCATAGTATATGCAAGTCATTATGCTGTACACCTTAAACTTATATAGTGCTGTATGCCAGTTATATCTCAATTAAAACTGGGGAAAAAAGAGGGGATCAAGTGATATGTTCTCTAAAGCTTCCTCCTCTGAAACTCTTAACTTGCTTTTTCTATTTTGTACCAGCAACATGCTGTGTTTCTTGAAGAATCCTCTATTTAATACATGAAATTCATACATTACTTGATTTCTCATTTGTTTTTCATATGCTCATTATGTTTCACATAGATGTTCTCAGAGCAGTAGTACACTCTGGAGCAGTTGTAACTTATTATTCTTTTGTTTTGACATTGCAGGTTTTTCAGGGATTAATTTCTTAATTTATAGTCCATCTTCTAGATATAAAGAGAATTAGCATCATAATTATTTTCTCTCTCCTTCCTTCTTTTCATTTTGTGTGGAATTATCTCTTGGACCATGGATAGGTAGCAGAAAATGAAACAACAGATATTTAGTGAATTTCAGATTTTCAGGCCCTCAGTCTGGTTAATCCAGTTCCAGTTTTTACTTCACTTTTAACAGTGTAGAAATTCCGAAAATTCTAGCACTAGATGTAGTAATTCCTGTTTTGCAGGTTAGGCTGCAGAATTTGGTTTTTTATTAAGATTGGTTTCTTAGACTCCTGGAATTATTTTTTAGCAATCTGGGCTTGTTATGCCATCTAAAACTGTCATACCATTAAAAAAAAACAACACTCAAGTGTAAGAAAAACAATAAGAAACAGGCAGCCTCATTATAAAATTCTATTCAGAGTCCCTAACCATTTGTCAAGGTCTCTCTACATATTTGTTGTGAAAAGGTATCCTTAGCAACCAAGATCATTGACTTTTTATATAAAAGAGACCCCAGCCCATTCTTCTAACATCTAAAGTTTCCACTGCTTGACACTGGTTTGCTTTTCCCTCACGATAACAAGCACAGATGGCGAGCTGTGACAGCAAAGCAGGGGGGCCACTCCACTTGAATGAAAAGTGGGATGTGCTGTAGGCCAGGCACATGGTGGTTTTCCTCCTCAGCACTCTCTTTTTTATCTTTCATTGAGACTCTCCTAGCAAGGCTGCCCCACAAAAAGAAATCTGGCATTTCATTATGGCACTAGGGAAAACCAAGGGGAAATAAAAATCCCCCTGGAGCATTTTAAAAATGTAGAATGAAAGAGAGCTATGTGAAATTCCACCTGGAAGCCAAATGTATATTCTTACACATTGTCCTTATTGAGAAAAGAATGATAATGAGAAAAGAATGATTAGTCCCTAGGATGGTCGTATGATGATTGTATGAGGGCACACTTGAGAAAAACATGGATGCAGTTTTCTAATTTTTATACTGAAATTGGTGATTTCTTTAATCAAAGGGAGTTCCTCTGCTTCTAAAGTGGCTTCTTTTTTCATAAACTAGGTTGGGGAAATTTTCAGGAAGAAGCTTTCGTTTTCGAAATATTTTTTTGGACATACTAAATACCCTTTTCCCTGTCTTCTGCAGGAAATTCCAGCAAATGTCTCAATTCGCGACCATGAAAGAAGCACCAGCCTCCTGAGTACAGGCAGTGTTCACACAAGTTAATTTCCAACCAGTCAGAGCTATCTGCTAAAGTGGGAGGGAGACAGCAATGATAAAAACCAAACCCTTCCTTTTTTTTTGGCACACTCATATTTTGGGTAGTTACTTCCTGCTTCTAACTTGGTTCTCTTTGCTTCTGTTTAACTGCAGAAATGTTTCCTAGAATTGGTGGTTCACACTTAGAAGCCTCTGCACTTGACAACTTAAAGATTTCTTTTTACCTCTCCGTGGCTATTAAGTGACATTTACAATTCAGGCAATGCTTTGTGTTTCTGACCTGCCACTTTCTATGTGGAATAAGGATGAGCAGCTTGGGGAATCTCACTCTGAACAAGGCTCCCTGAGCTCACAGCGAACACTGTGTTTCCTCGTGAGATGTAGGAATAAAGAATTAGCTCAGGAGGTGGGACCTTCTCAGACCTTCTCCTCTCGTAGAATCAGATCTGGTTTCATAGTCTTCCAGTTTCTGAAAACCCAAGGTGACTTTGGACATGAGGCACCTGGGCATAATCACATAATTGTCGACAGTTGTGTGAAGGAGTCACACAGGGAAAGTGGGAGACCCTTCCATTGTTGTAGTGTTGTTTGTACCCATGGTTTCTGTTTTTTTTTTTTAGATTTATTTTATTTTTATTAACATAGAATGTATTACTTGCTTCAGGGGTACAGGTCTGTGATTCATCAGTCTTATACAATTCACAGCACTCACCAAAGCACATACAGGACTTGCCGGGTTTCTTTCTTATTAATGAGCTCCCCTTAAGGTACTAACTCAAGCAGTTCTACTATTTTTTGGTCGGAAATGACCAAATTCGCTCTTACATTAATCAAGTAAAAGGTTGTTCCAAGTTACCTTATGGTCTTTCTCAGGGGGTAATCCCCCCCTTAAGAGAATGGCAAACTTCTTTTATGCGGAATAAAATGTGTGTGCTACCCAGCAGATAAAGCATGTAAAGCAGAGAGGTTTGGCTGTGGATGTGGGATCTACCATCCAACAAAGGCTCTTTCAGGCTTGATTCCTCAACCGTCAGTCCTTAAGGGAGAGGACATTTGCTTTTTTAAAATGTTATTTTGCCTTACATCAAAAGAC
Organism: Neomonachus schauinslandi; assembly: GCF_002201575.2. NCBI lineage: Eukaryota > Metazoa > Chordata > Mammalia > Carnivora > Phocidae > Neomonachus > Neomonachus schauinslandi. The sequence goes on from NC_058416.1 coordinate 50,365,454, forward strand.
CATGAGCCCAAGTAAATACACAGAACAAGAACAAGTGCTCTCAAGTCCAAGGTCAGCATGCCATTAACATCCAAGTAAACCTGGAAAAAAAATCTGATTTTTTTTCTCCTTCCTGACTATATCCAGAAATAACCAAGCACTTCCTTGGCTCAAGATACTAACTTTGGTAAATACATAGATGTAGTATGTTTCCATTTCATTTTTGTGTTCTCTTTTCCGTCGTATTGAAGATTTCTGTGAAATGGTACACTTCAAATTGCTTCTGTCAATTCCAGTTTTGCTTCCTTTCAGTTAGGCAGCAGCTGGGGAAAAAAAGTGCAATTTAAATAATTGAGTTATTTAAAGTGAAAGATATGAAGGCTGAAGTTCTTGCTCACTAGTATAAATTGTTTCTGGTCTCAATTGGCTTTATGATAGATGGTTCCTATTTGCTGGGTGGATTGTACTCTGTGGGTCAGAGGATTTCCTATAATAAGGTAGAAGTAGTTTCAGGACTATATCTTGGTCCAGATGGTCTTAAAAAAAGATCGCTAACCTACAAAGGCCAAGTGCAGCACTTTTGGCAGTGAGAAAGAGGCCTTCAAATGGGCCACTAGGTGGTGGTGCTGCACCGTAGGAGCTGAATGCTGTCTGCCCTCTATTTCAGGGCTGGGAATATTTGTGTGGAGGTAACTGATCACTGATGTCTGTGCTCAGAAGCAATACCGTTGGTCCACGCAAAGGTGGTTTTTATATGTTATATATCTGGTAACTGGATATTCTGTTAACCTTTTGTCGAGGCTGTGATTTGTTGAGTGAACAAACTATTGTTTGTCTAAAGACCATGATGGTTTTTGTTTTTAATTGGAAAGGAACCGTAAGGGCAAAATTCAAAATTTGTTGAGATTTATACGTAAATTTTTTTTACATTAATTTATTCTTTCCAGTGGTTGGTTAAAATTTCCCTGACACTGGGATGCCTGGGTGGCTCAGTCAGTTAAGTGTCTGCCTTCAGCTCTGGGTCATGATCTCAGGGTCCTGGGATTGAGCCCCGCATTGGGCTTCCTGCTCAGTGGGGAGCCTGCTTCTCCCTCTGCCTGCCACTCCCCCTGCTTGTTCTCTCTCTCTGTCTCTTTCTGTCAAATAAATAAATACTATCTTAAAAAAAATTTTTTTCCCCTGAGACTGAGGACTTTGATGGCTGAATGGAAAAGAACAGCTGGCCAGAGCTGGCCTCATGAGGTGGCAGGAGCTCTGCGCTGGGTCCTGAAAAAGGAGCTGGAAGGTTGCTGGGTGAGGCACCTACGCGCTGGGCCTGTTCTCAGCTGCAATATGAGAGGTTTGGATTGGACACCACTAAGGTCCCTTCTAATTCTAACAGTCTATGATTATCTGATTTTAAGCAGTTGCCAAGCGTAGAAGCTCCTGAAGGCCATTTAATTTTATTCCAATTTACCAGAAAGGTGTATGAATGTTATGAATGTTTATAGTATGGTATAATACACTTGTTTAATGTGAATAATGCTCTTGTTGAATAATGCTCTTGAATGATGCTCTTGTTTAATGTCAGAAGTTATGTTCATTCCTGGAATTCCAAGATATGGAATGAAAACTTTGAAGTTTTAGTTAAAGAAATGATGAAACTGTTTATTATAATATTATCTTAGGCTTCATCTTTGCTGCCAATGTATTAGAAACCACTGGCCTTCTATTTGCTACATTTAAAATCACGTCAGAAGGTCAGACAAAGACAAATACTGTACGTATATTCTCATCCGTATGTGGAATCTAAAAAAGCTAAACTAAAAGAAAGAGTAGAATGGTGGTTGCCAGGGGTGAGGGGGTAGAGAAAACGGGGAGATGGTGCTCAAAGGGTACAGACCTCTTTTATAAGATGAATAAATGGGGATCTAATGTACAGCATGGTGGCTATAATTTAAAATACAATATTTAAAATATTGTATTACAGACTTGAAAATTGTTAAGGGAGTATCACCACACACACACACACACACACACACACACGACACACACAAGTAATTATGTGAGGGGATGGAGGTGTTAACTAACCTCATTGTGGTAATCATTTTGCAATGTACACATATATCAAATTATCACATTGTTCCCCTTAAGCTTACATCTACTGTATGTCATTTTTTGAAAGGTTTTATTTATTTATTTGAGAGAGAGAAAGAGCATAAGCAGGGGGAGGGAGAAGGAGAGGGAGAAGTGGGGAGCCTGATATGGGACTTGATCCCAGACCCCTGGATCATGACCTGAGCCGAAGGCAGATGCTTAACCAACTGAGCCACCCAGGTGCCCCCATGTACTGTATATCAATAAAATCTCAATAAAGCTGAAAAAATTAAATTCACATTAGAATTTTTGGATCATAAGTGTGACAATAAAGAATTATATAATCTTCTTGTAAGGATATGGTGTATTTTACAGAGTTGTCTATATATTCCCTTTGAATTAATTTATTCGTTAATTTTCTTTTAAGTGATGTATTCATATATTCAGAGAACCAGTAATGTGCTCTGCCTTCAAGGAGATTACATTTTTCTAGTCAGATAATTAGACAAGCAATTACAAAAATATGTGGGTATGTGATCTAAGTGGAGAAATACAAGATTCTCTGAGAGAATGTAGCAATAGAGATGAAAATTACTAATACTGTAGCAACTTTACAAGGAAAAACTACAAGTTGGATTCAATTTCACAGGGATGTTTAACAGAAAAAACGATCCTTTAATAGGGGAAACAGGAAAAAGCATTGTGTGTCTGTGTTAAATGTTTTTTTCCTTTATGAAATATGGAAACATATGTAAAATTTTTTCAACATTTTGATTATAGATGCTATAGAAAAGCTACAGAAATAAATACGAAGGGAATATTTTTCTTTTAAAGTTACATAAACAGTTGGAGCTGGAGAAAAACTTTAAATATCAGTAGGCTTCCTCCCTGCCCTTGTTACTCATATCCTTCCTTGAGGAAAATTATGTACTCCTAATTAGAACTTCATAGTTGCCCCAAATGTGAAAATAAGAAGCAACAGTTTGTGTTTGCAGTATAGAGCATTTCAGATTAATGACAGCTTTTGCTTATGCAAGAAATAAATACACTGGAATCTGTCATTCATACTGTGAACAAAACAAGGGAGAAAATATTCCTAGAACCAGTGATTCATAGTTATTTTTGTTGGGGTGAAAAACCATCTCTTGAGAAGGACAATGGTTCAGTGAACAAATGCCACAGTGCATGGGCTGACACAAGCCATACTTGTAGCTGAATGGAGGAGGAAAAAGGTTTTTTTTACAAGGCCAGTTTTGATGCAATTGAAATATTACATTTTTAAAACTCTACTCATTGTTTTTTTTTTTTTAATTTTATTATGTAATGTTAGTCACCATACAATACATCATTAGTTTTTGATGTGGTGATCCATGATCCATTGTTTTCGTATAACATCCAGTGCTCCATGCAGTACGTGCCCTCCTTAATACCCATCACCGGGCTAACCCATCCCCCCTCCCCCCTCCCCTCTAAAACCCTGTTTGTTTCTCAGAGTCCATGGTCTCTCATGGTTCATCTCTCCCTCCAATTCCACCCCCCTCATTTTCCCCTTCCTTCTCCTAGTGTCTTCCATGCTCTTCCTTATGTTCCACAAATAAGTGAAACCATATGATAGTTGACTTTCTCTGCTTGACTTATTTCACTTAGCATAATGTCCTCCAGTCCCATCCATGTTGATGTAAAAGTTGGGTATTCATCCTTTCTGATGGCTGAGTAATATTCCATTGTATATATGGACCACATCTTCTTTATCCATTCATCTGATGAAGGGCATCTCGGCTCTTTCCACAGTTTGGCTATTGCGGACATTGCTGCTATGAACATTGGGGTGCATATGGCCCTTCTTTTCACTACATCTGTGTCTTTGGGATAAATACCCAGGAGTGTAATTTCTGGGTCATAGGGTAGCTCTATTTTTAAATTTTTGAGGCACCTCCACACTGTTTTCCGAAGTGGCTGTACCAACTTGCATTCCCACCAACAGTGTAAGAGGGTTCTCCTTTCTCCACAACCTCTCCAACATTTGTTGTTTCTTGCCCTGTCCATTTTTGACATTCTGACTGGTGTAAGGTGGTATCTCAGTGTGGTTTTGATTTGGATTTCCCTGATGGCTAATGATGATGAACATTTTTTCATGTGTCTGTTAGCCATTTGTATGTCTTCTTCAGAGAAGTGTCTTTTCATATCTTCTGCCCACTTTTTGACTTGATTATTTGTTTTTTGGGTGTTAAGTTTGAGAAGTTCCTTATAGAACTTGGATACCAGCCCTTTATCTGTAGTGTCATTTGCAAATATCTTCTCCCATTCTGTGGGTTGCCTCTTTGTTTTTTGACTGTTTCCTTTGCTGTGCAGAAGCTTTTTATCTTGATGAAGTCCCAAAAGTTCATTTTTGATTTTGTTTCACTAGCTTTTGGAGATGTATCTTGAAAGAAGTTGCTGTGGCCAGTGTCAGAGAGGTTACTGCCTATGTTCTCCTCTAGGATTTTGATGGATTCCTGTCTCATATTGAGGTCTTTCAACCACTTTGAGTTTATCTTTGTGAATGGTGTTAGAGAATGGTCAAGTTTCATTCTTCTGCATGTGGCTGTCCAATTTTCCCAGCACCATTTATTGAAGAGACTGTCTTTTTTCCATTGCATGTTTTTTCCTGCTTTGTCAAAGATTATTTGACCATAGAGTTGAGGGTCCATATCTGGGTTCTCTATTCTGTTCCATTGGTCTATATGTCTGTTTTTGTGCCAGTACCATGCTGTCCTGGTGATCACGGCTTTGTAATATAGCTTGAAATCGGGCAACGTGATGCCCCCAGCTTTGTTTTTCTTTTTCAACATTTCCTTGGTGATTCAGCGTCTTTTCTGATTCCATACAAATTTTAGGATTGTTTGTTCCAGCGCTTTGAAAAATGTCATTGGAATTTTGATTGGGATGGCATTGAAGGTATAGATTGCTTTGGGTAGCATAGACATTTTAACAATGTTTATTCATCCGATCCATGAGCATGGAATGTTTTTCCATCTTTTTATGTCTTCTTCAATTTCTTTCATGAGTGTTTTGTAGTTCCTAGAGTATAGATCCTTTACCTCTTTGGTTAGGTTTATTCCGGGGTATCTTATGGTTTTTGGTGCTATTGTAAATGGAATCATTTCTCTAATTTCTCTTTCTACAGTTCTGTTGTTAGTGTATAAGAAAGCAACTGATTTCTGTGCATTGATTTTGTATCCTGCCATGTTACTGAATTGCTGTATGAGTTCTAGTAATTTGGGGGTGGGGTCTTCTGGGTTTTCCACATAAAGTATCATGTCGTCTGTGAAAAGAGAGAGTTTGACTTCTTCTTTGCCAATTTGAATACCTTTTATTTCTTTTTGTTGTCTGATTGCTGTTGCTAGGATGTCTAGTACTATGTTGAACAATAGTGGTGAGAGTGGGCACCCTTGACATGTTCCTGATCTTAAGGGAAAGGCTCTCAGCTTTTCCCCATTGAGGATGATATTTGCTGTGGGTTTTTCATAGATGGATTTTATGAACTTGAGGAATGTTCCCTCTATCCCTATACTCCGAAGAGTTTTAATCAGGAAAGGATGTTGTATTTTGTCAAATGCTTTTTCTGCATTAATTGAGAGGACCATATGGTTCTTCTCCCTCCTCTTATTAACGTGTTCTATCACATTGATTGATTTGCGAATGTTGAACGACCCTTGCATCCTGGGGATAAATCCCACCTGGTCGTGGTGGATGATCCTTTTAATGTATTGTTGGATCCTATTAGCTAGGATTTTGTTGAGGATTTTGGAATCCATATTCATCAGGGATATCGGTCTGAAATTCTCCTTTTTGATGGGGTCTTTGCCTGGTTTGGGGATTAAGGTAATGCTGGCCTCATAGAATGAGTTTGGAAGTTTTCCTTCTGTTTCTATTTTTTGAAACAGCTTCAGTAGAATAGGTATTATTTCTTCTTTGAATGTTTGGTAGAATTCCCCAGGGAATCCATCAGGCCCTGGACTCTTGTTTTTTGGGAGGTTTTTGATTACTGCGTCAATCTCGTTACTGGTTATAGGCCTATTCAGGTTGTCAATTTCTTCCTGTTTCAGTCTTGGCAGCTTATAGGTTTCCAGGAGGGCCTCCATTTCATCCAGATTGCTCAGTTTATTGGCATATAGTTGTTGATAATAATTTCTAATAATTGTTTCTATTTCTTTGGTGTTAGTCGTGATCTCTCCCCTTTCATTCATAATTTTATTAATTTGGGTCCTTTCTCTTTTCTTTTGGATAAGTCTGGCCAGTGGTTTATCGATCTTATTAATTCTTTCAAAGAACCAACTTCTAGTTTCGTTGATCTGATCTACTGTGTTTCTGGTTTCTAATTCATTGATTTCTGCTCTAATTTTAATTATTTCTCTTTTATTTATTTATTTTTATTTATTTTTATTTTTAAAGATTTTATTTATTTATTTGACAGAGAGAGACTGAGAGAGAGAGAGCATGAAAGGGGGGAGGGTCGGAGGGAGAAGCAAACTCTCTGCCGAGCAGGGAGCCTGATGCGGGACTCGATCCAGGGACTCCAGGATCATGACCTGAGCCGAAGGCAGTCGCTTAACCAACTGAGCCACGCAGGCGCCCAATTATTTCTCTTTTAATGCATGGCTTAGGCATCGTTTGTTGCTTTTTCTCTAGTTCTTTAAGATGTAGAGTTAGTTGGTGAATTCGGGAGTTTTCTGTTTTTTTGAGTGAGGCTTGGATGGCTATGTATTTCCCCCTTAGGACCACCTATGCAGTATCCCACAGGTTTTGGACCAATGTGTTTTCGTTCTCATTGGTTTCCATGAATTGTTTAACTTCTTCTTTGATTTCCTGGTTGACCCAAACATTCTTGAGCAGAGTGGTCTTTAGCTTCCAAGTGTTTTTCTGCCAAATTTTCTGTTTTCCAGTGAATTTCTGCCAAATTTTTTCTTGTGATTGAGTTCCAGTTTGAAGCATTGTGGTCTGAGAATATGCAGGGAATAATCTCAACCTTTTTGTATCAGTTGAGACATGATTTGTGACCCAGTATGTGGTCTATTCTGGAGAAAGTTCCATGTGCGCTCGAGAAGAATGAGTATTCTGTTGTTTTAGGGTGGAATGTTCTGTAAATATCTATGAGGTCCCTCTGGTCCAATGTATCATTCAAAGCTCTTGTTTCCTTGTTGATTTTCTGCTTAGATGATCTGTCCATTGCTGAGAGTGGAGTATTGAGGTCTCCTACAATTAACGTATTGTTATCAATATGACTCTTTATTTTGGTTAACAGTTGGCTTGTGTAGATGGCTGCTCCCATGTTGGGGGCATAGAAATTTACAATTGTTAGATCTTCTTGTTGGATAGACCCTTTAAGAATGATATAGTGTCCTTCTGTGTCTCTAATTACAGACTTTAGTTTAAAATCTAATTTGTCTGATATAAGAATTGCTACCCCAGCTTTCTTTTGAGGTCCGCTGGCATGGAAGATGGATCTCCATCCCTTCACTTTCAGTCTGGATGTATCTTTAGGTTCAAAATGAATCTCTTGTAGGCAGCATATGGATGGGTCCTGTCTTTTTATCCAATCTGCAACCCTGTGCCGTTTTATGGGAGCGTTTAGGCCATTCACGTTGAGAGTGATTATTGAAAGATACGAATTAATTGTCATCATGTTGCCTGTGAAGACGTTGTTTTTATAGATTGTCCCTGTAAACTTCTGTTGTATATGACTCTTGGGGTCTTTCTCCTTTTATAGAACCCCCCTTAATATTTCTTGCAGGGTCGGCTTAGTGGTCACATATTCTTTCAGTTTCTGCCGGTCATGGAAGCTCTGCATCTCTCCATCCATTCTAAATGAAAGCCTTTCCGGATAAAGTATTCTTGGCTGCATGTTCTTCTCATTTAGTACCCTGAATATGTTTTGCCAGGCCTTTCTGGCTTGCAAGGTCTCTGTGGATAGGTCTGACATTATTCTGATGTTCCTCCCTCTGTATGTAAGGAATCTCTTCCCCCTAACTGCCCTTGAGATGGTTTCCTTGGTTCTAAGATTTGCAAGTTTTACTATTACATGCCGGGGTGTTGGCCTGTTTTCCTTGATCTTGGGAGGGGTCCTCTCTGCCTCTAGGATGCGAATGTTTGTTTCATTCCCCAGATTAGGGAAGTTCTCAGCTACAATTTGCTCAAATACATCTTCTAGTCCTCTCTCTCTCTCCACTCCCTCCGGGATTCCAATTATTCTGACATTGGAACGCTTCATGGTGTCACTTATTTCTCTGATTCTATTTTCATGGATTCTGAGTTGTTTTTCCCTGGCCTCCTCTTTTCCCTTTTTATCTATTATATTGTCTTCCAGGTTGCTTATTCATTCTTCTGCCTCACTTACCCTAGCTGTTAGATTATCTAGATTGGATTGGATCTCATTGACAGCATTTTAAGTTCTGCCAATTCACCTTTCATTTCTGCCCTTAGAGACTCTATGTTGCCATTAATTGATTTCTCCATTCTAGCCATTGTCTTCACAATTGCTAGCCTGAATTCCATCTCCGACATCTTGGTTATATCTGCATCCATTTGTAAATCTGCAGAATAAGTCATCATCTCTGAGTCTTTTCTATTTTGGGGGCTCCTCCTCCTAGTCATTCTGTTGATGGGTGTTTGAGGGAATGTATAGAGTCCAAATTATTGACCAGAACCCAAGCACGATGCACCTGTTTTCTTGGGACCTTAGGGTTGCTGGCCTCTTGTTTTCCCAGCCTGTCTTCTGGGGGAGGGGCCTGCTGCACTGTTACTCAGGCAACCTTGTTTGGGCAGAGTTGCCCTGCCCCCCTGTGATGGGGGATGGGCTCAGCAGGAATCAGTTTTTGGGGCTTTTGTTCTCTGGCGGCTTTCCCTGGCGGCTTTCTGCGTCTCTTCCGCGAGTCAGAGCGGAAGAGACCATTTCCAATCCTCTGCCTCAGAGCAGAGAGATTTCAGTCTTAAAACTCTACTCATTGTTGATGAGTAATCTGATTTTAATGATTGTCCTTTGATTGAGATACATATATTCAGACAACTAATTCCCCTTTCCACCCCCAAATAGAATGTTTGAAGTTTGATTTTATCCTTTATTAATGTTTTCTGTATTATTTCCACACCTTGGGCTCCTTCTAAGTGCCACATCCAATTGTAGCCACCAGAATGTATTGTGAGCCCATCTCCCGGGGACAATTTTGGGGGCGTTTATATTGAATTAGAGAATGTTAGGGGCGGACATGGCTTTAAGAGCACCTAATCCCTTATTTTACAGATGGAAGATTCAATCGCATTTAGTTACGTATCTGGTAGGTCATGGAGCTCCAACTATAACTTGGAGAAGAAGAGAAAGTATGAGAGAATTTGTTTTTATGAAGAATTTACTGGGATAGCCATGGAACACACCTTATTTAATTTTAGTCCTCACAATAATCCTTTGTCATGGGCAAATCTTTATTTTTAGATGAAGATATTAAGGCTTGAAATGTAAAGGATAGCAGTCTAGATCTAGTTTCCTGGCTATCTGTTGAGAGGCCATCTGTGTCACACACTGTGCTAGGGATTCGGAGGTGTGCAAACAAAGATGGATTCCAGGCTCAGCTTGCTTACCATTTAGCTGCAGAGACAGACATCGTCTAAATAATCACACCAAAAGATGTAAAATTACCCCATGAAGGCTCTGAAGGATAGGACAGGTCTTTTGTTCTACCTCGTGGTACAAAACCAAGTGGAGCCATTTCCCAAGAGTGTGGTCTTTGCAACAGCTTGGCTAAACAAGTGCCAACTTCTTGGAGAGCCAGTTTGGGGAAGAAGCTGTACCAGTTGGTAGGATGACAACAGATGGACAGGGTGCCACCCTTTGAGTAACTTCTCTGGAGTCTCATGGTCTTGCTTTCCCACAGCTTCCTCTAGTGATTTTTCTGGCATAGTTTTAACAATAGCTGTGTCAACTTTTTTTTCAGTTGTAGGAAAGACTTCCTTTGTGAAATTCTGCTCAGGAAGGTACAGCTCGCATTGCTCTCTCCCAACCACACTTTCTGAATCTTGATAAAACTCCATGGAAATTGATTGTGATAGTGATGATGATTTCTCCTTATTATGAACTGTGATCTTAAAAATTAAGTTGCCAGTGTGCCTGGGTGGCTCAGTTGGTTAAGTGTCCAACCCTTGATCTCAGGGTCCTGGGATCAAGCCCTGTGTTGGGCTCTGCACTCGGTGGGGAGTCTGCTTGAGATCCTCTCTCTCTCTCTCCCTCTGCCCCTCCCCCGGCTAGTGCTCACTCTCTAAAATAAATAAATAAATCTTTAAAAAAAAGTAAGTGCCTTGACGATTTATGAGTGACTATCTGTCCATCCATCCATCCATCCATCCATCCATCTATTTCTCTTAGTGGTTTTTCCTTGTGTCTGACACAGTAGAATTCTAAGGAAGGTTTTGTCAGTGGTTATGATGACTGTCAAATTTTGTTTGCTTATAAGACAGAAATCAAAGGGAATATGGAAATATGGAAAACAAAATGATTTTGTTTTGACAAAAATGGAAACTTAGATGAGTGTTGTCTTTTTTATATCCACGTTGTCATTATAAAGTTTGTGTAATACACTTTTATTTTTCTCTTTTGATATCTTTCTAGATACCTTTTCTTGCAAATATATGCATATATGCATACTTACTCATTTTTATGAAGATGAAAGCATACTCTGTAAACATTTTTGTGGCCCTTTTTCTTCTTAGCAATTTATCACAAACATTTTAAGTTTGATTCATAAACTCTTCATATAGTTTTAATGGCTGCATGGCATCCCATTGTAAGAATGTGCCATAATTTATTTAATTAATTCAATTAATCTCTTTTTGTTGGGTACACTTTAGAATTTCTCAATTCTTATAAACTTTGCTGCAATGAACATTCTTGCATGTTTACTTTGTGCACTTGATCATTAATTTCCTTACAATAGGTATCTAGAAGTGGAATTGCTGTATGAAAGACTTTTGATATAGTCTGCCATGCAGTTCTTTTTCAAAGGTTGAATTGATTTATGCTCCCATCAGTAGAGCATGAGGGTATCTGTCTCTCCACTGATTTTCTGTCATAATTCACTAAGCAATGCCAGTGAACATTTTTTAACTATTGAAAACTTTTCCATATATCATTGACCTGTTCCTTTTCTTGTTTTGGAAATTGCCTGTCTATATCCTTTGGCCAATTTTCTACTGAAGAGTCTGCTTTATTTTTTTTGTAAAGTCTCTTTACATAGAAAGGACATTTTCCCAGTTTATGATTTACATTTTGACTATGATAATGATGTTTTTTGAGTTACAAAATTGCAATATTTTGATATAGTCAACTTTATTTACTTCTTCCTTTGTGGTTATTCCACCTACTGTTATAGTAAGGAAAAATCTCCATGCTCCAAGTTCATATAATTATTCTACATATTTGGTCTAGTGCTTTATTTTAAAAGATTTGTATCTGCCTGGAACCTATTTTGGAATATGGTGTGTATTAGAAATATAGTCTTTGTTCCAAAATAATTCAAAGAAATACTTAGATTTGTTTCTTGGGCTTTTCATATTGGTCATTGATCTGTCTGCAGGGAAGGCACCAATATTACATTGTTCAGATTAATTTCTTTCGTTATTTTTAATTGCTATTTTATGTTATGCAAAATGTACATAACATAAAATTTACCATTTTAATCATTTTAAGTGTACAGTTCAGTGGTGTTAACTACATTAACAATGAACTATATCATTATCCATTTCCAGAACTTTTCCAACATCTCAAATAGAAGCTCTGTACTCATTAAACAATAATTCTTTGTTCCCCTCACTCCAGGCCCTGGTAACCTCTATTCTACTTTCCATCTCTATGCATTTGCCTATTCTAGGTACCTCGTATAATTGGAATCATACAATATTTGTCCTTCTGTGTCTGGCTTATTTCACTTAGCAGAATGTTTTCATGGTTCATCTATATTGTAGCATGTATCAAAATTTCATGCCTTTTACAACTGAATAATATTGTTATGTGTATATACTGCATTTTTAAATCCATCCATCTGCTGATGTATATTTGGGTTGCTTTCTTCTTTAGGCTATTGTGAATAATGCTTCTGTGAACACTCGGGTGTAAGTATCTTTTTGGGAAATATTGTTTTATAATACCCTTAAATATATCATAATGTATATTTTTCTTCATTATTGTTCATCTTAAATTTTTTCCCTGGGCTTTTGGATAGTGGCCCAGACTAAGGAAGTGGTTGGGGGTATGGACTCTGGATTGGTTGGTTTGTATTTGAAAAGCAGACCAAGAGGAGGACTCCTCTTTAGGAGGCAGGGGTGATGAATCAGTCAAGAGGCCAAGTCAAGGTGACTCAAATATATTACTGGGTGGTCCAGAATAAGGCATGTCCAACAAATGCATGGAGGGCAGATATTAAAGCATCAAGTTTAAAGAAACAAAAATATGGTTATTCATGATCTTCTCAGTTTTTCAAAACCTTCAGTAAAGTTCTGTTTTATGATAATGATACTTTGGGGAATTAAGGAAACAGAGTTATTTTCCATATTATAGATGCTGCTATAAGAAGTGAATAGAGTAGGGGTGTCTTGTCGGCTCAGTTGGTTAAGCATCTGCCTTCGGCTGGAGTCATGGTCCCAGGGTCCTGGGATTGAGCCCCACATTGGGCTCTTTGCTCAGCTGGGAGCCTGCTTCTTCCTCTCCCTGTGCCTGTTGCTCTGCCTACTTGTGCTCTCTCTCTCTCTGTCAGATAAATAAATAAATAAATAAATAAATAAATAAATAAATACTCTTAAAAAAAAGTGAATAGAGTAGAAAATCAGAGAGGTAAACAGGAGAAATGTGAGCACTCTCACCAAGAATTCTCAGAAACACTGGGGAGGGCTATGGACATTGTGTGGGATGGAGGCTCAAGTCAACTTCTGGAAAATAAATGCTTCAAGGAGGCTGGAGGAGTTGAAAACACCAATGGTAAGCCCTTGGGTTATGATAATAGAAATTTTTTTTTTAAAAGATTTTATTTATTTATTTGAGACAGAGAGAATGAGAGAGACAGAGAGCACATGAGAGGGGGGAGGGCCAGAGGGAGAAGCAGGCTCCCTGCCGAGCAGGGAGCCCGATGCGGGACTCGATCCAGGGACTCCAGGATCATGACCTGAGCCGAAGGCAGTCGCTTAACCAACTGAGCCACCCAGGCGCCCTGATAATAGAAATTTTAAGGTCTAGAGGCATAGGGCGTTGCTTAAGGGCTGGTTTGTTTCCAGAAAAGTGTTTCTTTATGTAGGGAAGCAAAATTTGCCACCCCAAATGTGTTTCATTGGCATATCGATTATTTTAGGCTGATTATTTTTAAGAAACAGAAGGCTCAGGAAGAACCTTTGACCTTTCACTTAACTGCACAAAAGAATGTAGATAGAAGACCTGCTCCAGGAAGGGAGCTGTCACCATAGATAAGTACCTTATAATATGAACTAGGTGTGGCAGACAGGGAGGAACTTAGTGAAGTCTATTTATTAAAATTCTTCTCTATGTCCCATTGTTTTTTGTATGGCCTAGCACACACTTGTTTATCAAACAACTACTCTTTATCATTTTCCTTCCCTTTGAAGTTCCAAACTCTTACCCCCTTCTCCTTAGCTCAGAATGGCATATAAATCTCAATTTCCTGACTGCCTGTGGACCTCATATTCTTATGGAGTCCCCATATATGTGTAATTAAATTTAATTTTCTCCGGTTAGTCTGTATCATGTCAATTTAATTCTTAAACGAGTCAAAAGAAATTTGAAGGGTAGAGGAAAATTTTTCCTCCCTAACACATACAAAAGTGATTCTTATGTCATTGTCATGGATTTTGGCAATCTGATAAAAATAATGCATAAAAAACCTACGTCATGGGGCGCCTGGGTGGCTCAGTCGGTTAAGCGACTGCCTTCGGCTCAGGTCATGATCCTGGAGTCCCGGGATCAAGTCCCGCATCGGGCTCCCTGCTCAGCGGGGGGTCTGCTTCTCCCTCGGACCTTCCCCCCTCTCATGTGCTCTCTCTCTCTCTCTCATTCTGTCTCAAATAAATAAATAAAATCTTAAAAAAAAAAAAAAAAAAAAAAAAAACCTACGTCATTTTACATATCACTTCAGAAGCCCTTGAGCCCATCTGTAGATGCTTGTCTATGAACATTGAGTGAAACATCTCCCAGTATTAAATATATAAGTCATAGTAAAAGAAATGAATACCATGTGTTCTCCGTAAGTTGGCCATAGCACACCTGGTCCAATTATGCATCTTTGATACTACCACATGTTCATTGACAGAACTACTTTTTCTTTAATCAACTCTCCTGGTTGGGTTCTTACCTATAATATAGTGTAAAATCAGGTCAACTTAGAATGTTAGAAGTAGTTCTTTCATCATTAAGGCCAGGGCATTTTTCTACTATTTATTATTAAAACTTATGATCTTTCTCTACAAACAATGAAGTTAAGGACTCATTTTTATACCCTTGCTTCTACCTAAGAGTGTGGAAAATCTGGTTCTTTTCTGTTCTGAGTGGAGGTGAGGAAATACGATGACCAAAAAGGAGATTTTTATCTTCAAGTTATTGAAAAGTTTTCTGAATAGTTCAGAGGAGAAATAAAAATCACATAATGGAAAAATGAAAGCTTGCTTGACATTATTCTTAAAATTTTAATAAGAGGTAATTTGATAACTTACTGCTGGCTAACATCTGCACTGGGACCATGAGTTAGAAGTAGTTTCACTGGTAAAATGATACCTACAGGGAATAAAACAAAGCTGTCAATAAGGGTTTCATAAGACACATTTCAAGAGCCTCCATTTATCTGCTTATGTATCTTAAGTTGTAGTAAAAAGTGTTATAAAGAATTTGTCTGGTCTTTGCTCAGGTTTCTGGGATGGAGATCTTAAACCCTTGGATTTTCCCCAGGGACAGAAGTCTCTGTTATTCATGGTGGGCCCCTCAGAACCTTAGACCATGCCTGAGTTTATGCTAATGAGATGATTCAAGGTAGGCCTCTAGATAGTTTCATGGTGGGGACTGGCATGCTGGGAAGACTAAACATGTGAGTAAAGGGTTGGAGCTTTTTTTTTTTTTTTTTTTTTAAATTTAAAGAGGGTTTTAGCCAGGTGATATTAGCATAACCTTTGGGGAGGGGAGAGGGGCTGGAGATTGAATTCAATCACATGTCCAATGACTTGATAGGTCATGTCTAATTAATGAAACCCCAATAAAAACTCTAGACATGAAGGTCAAATGAACTTCTTAGATGGTGAGTGTATCAATGTGAGATGAAGGTGATGTGTTCTGATTCTGTAGGGAGAGGTCATGGAGCTTCTGTGTTTGGAACCTTCCCAGACCTCACCCTACAGGTTTCTTCCTTCATCTGGTCTTGATTTTCACCCTTTGTAATAAAACAATACTCGTAAATATAGGCTTTCATGAGTCCTGTGAATCTTTCTATCAAATTATTAAATCTGAGGGGGTAGTGGGAACCTCCGAATTTTTAGTCAGTTGGACAGAAATGGAAAAACAGATCAAGTCAGAAGTTTGGATGGCCTAGGAACTCCAGACCTTAGAGCTGGTGTCTGAAGTGAAGATGTTCTCGAGGAGGATTGTGATCTCAACCTGTGAAGTCTGTGCTAACTCCAGGTTGTTGGGTTGTTAGCATCACAATTGCATTGCAGAAGGAGTTTAGGTGGATGTAAGAAGAACATCCCTTGCCTGGTAAGGTAATAGACACTGGAATTTGCTACACACTGAATAGGCAATCAGCTGTATTATTCAAAGTTTTGTCTTGACTAGGTCTGAGATATGGCTAAATATAGTTTATTATGAATTTTTACCCAGTTATGTGGTTCTGATAACTTATAGCCAGCTTTTTCTGGAGGGGGGCTAACACAGTTAAAAATTTACCATTTTTGGGCGGTGTCTGGGTGGCTCAGTAGGTTAAGTGTCTGCCTTTGGCTCAGGTCATGATCTCTGGGTCCTGGGATTGAGTGCACTGGGCTCCCTGTTAGGCAGGGAGTCTGCTTCTCCCTCTCTGTCTGTCCCTCCCCCTGCTCATGCTCTCTCTCTCTTTCAAATAAATAAATAAATAAATAAAATCTTTAAAAAATTTACCATTTTTTATTGTTAATTAAGGATTTTAATAAAAATTCAGTATCTAAGATTGGTAATAACATTTATGAAATTATGTTGAATGTTCAGAATGAACATCTGAAGATCTCTACAGTAGAAAGAGGTCTCTACAATGATTTTGAAAGGATCAGAAAGGTTGATGAATCACTTATTAGCACTCTGTGGTAGAGTAGAAATCTGTTTCCTGATCTTAAATATGACAAAGTTGCCATAGAGCTACTATTTACATACAATTTCCCTGATATTTGTCAGTAGTTCTTATAATGGAAAATGTTGCCCTTTAAACATACAGACCTTCTAACAAAAAAATTTAAAGAAATCTCATGATTTGAGTATTTGGACATTCAGATAAGAAAACAAATAATTTAGTTATTTTAGACTGAAAATAAAGTACTTAAGAGCAGCTTATTAAATTCACTGGTAGCTAATATTTTCTCCACATAACAAGTAGGGATAAGGAAATTACCACAGATGTTTTCCAGTTCCTGAACCCCTAATGTTGGGCTACAAATTACCACAAACTTCCAACATGGAGTATTTGTTTGGTATGCTTAAATAATGGGTAAATACAAAGCACTAAAGAACCACAGGAACTATGGAAAACACAGAATCTCTAGAGATTGCCATGAGTGCTAAACCAGGTCTAGACAAATACATGAAGTAAGTGAAGTTTGTCTTCAGTGCCATTTAAGCATCCTCTCTTCTCTCAAAGCATCTCCCCCCTCTTTTTGGTTTCCAAATGCTATTATGCTAGGCAGACCATCTTCCCATCTCCAGAACATTCTCTGCCCTTTTCCCCATCAAGAATAGTTCTCATTTATCACATTGGGAAGTTCTGATAAATTTATTCTGCCGCAGCTGTTACTGATAAGTGTAAAACATTATTCCTCTGTAAGAGTGTTCCCTCAGTCTCATGTGTGAGTTCAGCTGTGGCAGGAAAATTTTCCTTCTTCACCACGTGATATGTTTCCTCAATCCCACCATTAACCCAGTTCTTAGAGTCTTAAAGTTTTTTGATCTTTAATAGATCTCTAATAAAATATACTTTAAAATGTGACCAGCCAAAGTCAGCTAGTTGAAGAGGTGGAGATAGAGTGAGGGGTAAAGCCTGAAGGTTGGGGTTTGGGGAGGTTATAAGAAAGTGAGTTTCTGTTTAGCTGTAGGGTCTTGGAAGAGCTCTGGAAGAAGAAACAGAGGCTGCTTTAGGGTGGAGTTAATTTATAAAACTTTAATTTTAGGGTTTAGACATAGCTATGTGAAAGGAGATCTGGAGAAAAATATACACATAAGTATGTGACTGCCTCATCCACCTTGAAGAAGGTAGTCTTGGTCAATATCCTAGAAATGGAAAAACAGATCAAGTCAATGTGTGATTCAGGAGGCAGTGAGACACAAGAGGAAAAGCACAGACTGGTTCTAATCTCACCTTTGTCATGGGGCAGCTGTATAAACTTGGTCCAGTCATTAACCTTCCTGGGTCAGTATCTTTCAGGGTGACATAAGGGGGTCAGACTAGATGATTGATTTCTTTTTTTTTTTTAAGATTTTATTTATTTGACAGAGAGAGACAGCGAGAGAGGGAACACAAGCAGGGGGAGTGGGAGAGGGAGAAGCAGGCTTCCCCACTGAGCAGGGAGCCTGACATGGGGCTCGATCCCAGGACCCTGGGATCATGGCCTGGGCCCAAGGCAGACGCTTAACGTCTGAGCCACCCAGGTGCCCCTAGATGATTGATTTCTAAGGCATATTCTGGCTCACATTTTCATCTAGAAACCCACTTGTTGGTAATTTTGAATATTAAATGTAATTCACATCTTCTTTGTAAGAAGAAAGAACAACACAACACAATAAGTTTTGAGCTCCTACTCTACTGAAATCTCCCATTTCTTCTTTTTTTTATGTTATGTTAATCACCATACATTACATCATTAGTTTTTTGATGTAGTGTTCCATGATTCATTGTTTGCGTGTAACACCCAGTGCTCCATTCAATACGTGCCCTCTTTAATAGCCATCACCAGGCTAACCCATCCCCCACCCCCTCCCCTCTAGAACCCTCAGTTTGTTACTCAGAGTCCATAGTCTCTCATGGTTAGTCTCCCCCTCCAATTTCCCCCCCTTCATTTTTCCCTTCCTGTTATCTTCTTTTTTTTTTTTTTAACATATAATGTATTATTTGTTTCAGAGGTACAGGTCTGTGATTCAACAGTCTTACACAATTCACAGCGCTCGCCATAGAACATACCCTCCCCAATGTCTATCACCCAGCCACCCCATCCCTCCCACCCCCACCACTCCAGCAACCCTCAGTTTATTTCCTGAGATTAAGAATTCCTCATATCAGTGAGGTCATATGATACATGTCTTTCTCTGATTGACTTATTTCGCTCAGCATAATACCCTCTAGTTCCTTCCACATCGTTGCAAATGGCAAGATTTCATTCCTTTTGATGGCTGCATAATATTCCATGGTATATATATACCACATCTTCTTTATCCATTCATCTGTCGATGGACATCTTGGCTCTTTCCACAGTTTGGCTATTGTGGACATTGCTGCTATAAACATCCGGGTACACATACCCCTTCGGATCACTACATTTGTATCTTTGGGGTAAATACCCAGTAGTGCAATTGCTGGGTCATAGGGTACTCTATTTTCAACTTTTTGAGGAACCTCCATACTATTTTCCAGAGTGGCTGCACCAGCTTGCATTCCCACCAACAGTGTAGGAGGGTTCCCCTTTCTCCACATCCCTGCCAACATCTGTCGTTTCCTGACTTGTTAATTTTAGCCCTTCTGACTGGTGTGAGGTAGTATCTCATTGAGGTTTTGATTTGGATTTCCCTGATGCTGAGCGATGTTGAGCACTTTTTCATGTTGTTGTTGTTTTTGTGTCTGTTGGCCATTTGGATGTCTTCTTTGGAAAAATGTCTGTTCATGTCTTCTGCCCATTTCTTGATTGGATCATTTGTTCTTTGGGTGTTGAGTTTGATAAGTTCTTTATAGATTTTGGATACTAGCCCTTTATCTGATATGTCATTTGCAAATATCTTCTCCCATTCTGTTGGTTGTCTTTTGGTTTTGTTGACTGTTTCTTTTGCTGTGCAAAAGCTTTTTATCTTAATGAAGTCCCAATAGTTCATTTTGCCCTTGCTTCCCTTGCCTTTGGCGATGTTTCTAGGAAGAAGTTGCTGTGGCTGAGGTCAAAGAGGTTGCTGCCTGTGTTCTCCTTTAGGATTTTGATGGAATCCTGTCTCACACTGAGGTCTTTCAACCATTTTGAGTCTATTTTTGTGTGTGGTGTAAGGAAATGGTCCAAGTTTCATTCTTCTGCATGTGGCTGTGCAATTTCCCAACACCATTTGTTGAAGAGACTGTCTTTTTTCCATTGGACATTCTTTCCTGCTTTGTCAAAGATGAGTTGACCATAGAGTTGAGGGTCCATTTCTGGGCTCTCTATTCTGTTCCATTGATCTATATGTCTGTTTTTGTGCCAGTACCATACTGTCTTGATGATGACAGTTTTGTAATAGAACTTGAAGTCCAGAATTGTGATGCCGCCAGCTTTGCTTTTCTTTTTCAACATTCCTCTGGCTATTCAGGGTCTTTTCAGGTTCCATACAAATTTTAGGATTATTTGTTCCATTTCTTTGAAAAAAGTGGATGGTATTTTGATAGGGATTGCATTGAATGTGTAGATTGCTCTAGGTAGCATTGACATCTTTACAATATTTGTTCTTCTAATCCATGAGCATGGAACATTTTTCCATTACATCGTGTCTTCCTCAATTTCTTGCATGAGTATTTTATAGTTTTCTGAGCACAGATCCTTTGCCTCTTTGGTTAGATTTATTCCTAGGTATCTTACGGTTTGGGGTGCAATTGTAAATGGGATCAACTCCTTAATTTCTCTTTCTTCTGTCTTGTTGTTGGTGTATAGGAATGCCACTGATTTCTGTGCATTGATTTTATATCCTGCCACTTCACTGAATTCCTGTATGAGTTCTAGCAGTTTTGGGGTGGAGTCTTTGGGGTTTTCCACATAAAAAATCATATCATCTGCAAAGAGTGAGGGTTTGACTTCTTCTTTGCCAATTTGGATGCCTTTTATTTCTTTTTGTTGTCTGATTGCTGTGGCTAGGACTTCTAGTACTATGTTGAATAGCAGTGGTGATAGTGGACATCCCTGCCGCGTTCCTGACCTTAGGGGGAACGCTTTCAGTTTTTCTCCATTGAGAATGATATTCGCTGTAGGTTTTTCATAGATGGCTTTTATGATATTGAGGTATGTACCCTGTATGCCTATACTCTGAAGAGTTTTGATCAAGAAAGGATGCTGTACTTTGTCAAATGCTTTTTCTGCATCTATTGAGAGGATCATATGGTTCTTATTCTTTCTTTTATTAATGTATTGTATCACGTAGATTGATTTGTGGATGTTGAACCAACCTTGCAGCCCAGGGATAAATCCCACTTGGTCGTGGTGAATAATCCTTTTAATGTACTGTTGGATCCTATTG
Source organism: Neomonachus schauinslandi (assembly GCF_002201575.2). Lineage (NCBI taxonomy): Eukaryota > Metazoa > Chordata > Mammalia > Carnivora > Phocidae > Neomonachus > Neomonachus schauinslandi. The sequence goes on from NC_058416.1 coordinate 50,386,215, forward strand.
GCTAGTATTTTGGTGAGAATTTTTGCATCCATGTTCATCAGGGATATTGGTCTGTAATTCTCCTTTTTGATGGGGTCTTTGTCTGGTTTTGGGATCAAGGTAATGGTGGCCTCATAAAATGAGTTTGGAAGTTTTCCTTCCATTTCTATTTTTTGGAACAGTTTCAGAAGAATAGGTATTAATTCTTCTTGAAATGTTTGGTAGAATTCCCCTGGGAAGCCATCTGTCCCTGGGCTCTTGTTTGTTGGGAGATTTTTGATGATTGCTTCAATTTCCTTAGTAGTTATGGGTCTGTTCAGGTTTCCTATTTCTTCCTGGTTCAGTTTTGGTAGTTGATACATCTCTAGGAATGCATCCATTTCTTCCAGATTATCTAATTTGCTGGCATACATTTGCTCATAATATGTTCCTATAATTGTTTGTATTTCTTTGGTGTTGGTTGTGATCTCTCCTCTTTCATTCATGATTTTATTTATTGGGGTCATTTCTCTTTTCTTTTTGATAAGTCTGGCCAGGGGTTTATCAATCTTGTTAATTCTTTCAAAGAACCAGCTCCTAGTTTCGTTGATCTGTTCTACTGTTCTTTTGGTTTCTATTTCATTGATTTCTGCTCCACTCTTTATTATTTCTCTTCTCCTGCTGGGTTTAGGCTTTATTTGCTGTTCTTTCTCCAGTTCTTTTAGGTGTAGCGTTAAGTTGTGTATTTGAGACCTTTCTTGTTTCTTGAGAAAAGCTTGTATTGCTATATACTTTCCTCCTAGGACCGCCTTTGCTGCATCCCAAAGATTTTGAACAGTTGTGTTTTCATTTTCATTGGTTTCCATGCATTTTTTAAATTCTTCTTTAATTTCCTGGTTGACCCATTCATTCTTTAATAGGATGCTCTTTAGCTTCCATGGATTTGAGTACTTTCTGACTTTCCTCTTGTGATTGAGTTCTAGTTTCAAAGCATTGTGGTCCAAAAATGTACAGGGAATGATCCCAATCTTTTGGTACCAGTTGAGACCTGATTGTGACCTAGGATGTGATCTATTCTGAAGAATGTTCCATGGGCACTAGAGAAGAATGTGTGTTCTGTTGCTTTGGATGGAATGTTCTGAATATATCTGTGAAGTCCATTTGGTCCAGTGTGTCATTTAAAGTCTTTATTTCCTTGTTGATCTTTTGCTTAGATGATCTGTCCATTCAGTAACAGGGGTGTTAATGTCCCCTACTATTATTGTATTGCTGTTGATGTGTTTCTTTGCTTTTGTTATTAATTGGCTTATAATTGGCTGCTCCCATGTTAGGGGCATAGATATTTACAATTGTTAGATCTTCTTGTTGGATAGACCCTTTAAGTAGGATATAGTGTCCTTCCTCATCTCTTACTATAGTCTTTGGTTTAAAATCTAATTTGTCTGATATAAGGATTGCCACCCCAGCTTTCTTTTGGTGTCCATTAGCATGGTAAATGGTTTTCCACCCCCTCACTTTTAATCTGGAGTTGTCTTTGGGTCTAAAATGAGTCTCTTGCAGACAGCATATTGATGGGTCTTGTTTTTTTATTCAATCTGATACCCTGTGTCTTTTGATTGGGGCATTTAACCCATTTACATTCAGGGTAACTATTGAAAGATATGAATTTAGTGCCATTGTAAGGTGACTGTTACTGTATATTGTCTCTGTTCCTTTCTGGTCTATGTTACTTTTAGGCTCTCTCTATGCTTAGAGGACCCCTTTCATTATTTCTTGTAGGGCTGGTTTCATGTTTGCAAATTCCTTTAGTTTTTGTTTGTCCTGGAAGCTTTTTATCTCTCCTTCTATTTTCAATGACAGCTTAACTGGATATAGTATTCTTTGTTGCATATTTTTGTACATATACAGTATTCTTTGCTGCATATTTTTCTCATTTAGTGCTCTGAAGATATCCTGCCAGTCCTTTCTGGCCTGCCAGGTCTCCGTGGATAAGTCTGTTGCCAATCTAATGTTTCTACCACTTTAGGTTACAGATCTCTTGTCCTGAGCTGCTTTCAGGATTTTCTCTTTGTCTCTGAGGCTTTACTATTAGATGTTGGGGTGTTGACCTATTTTTATTGATTTTGAGGGGGATTCTCTGTGCTCCCTGGATTTTGATGCCTGTTTCCTTCCACAAATTAGGGAAGTTCTCTGCTATAATTTGCTCCAATATACCTTCTGTTCCTCTCTCTCTTTCCTCTTTTCTGGGATCCCAATTATTCTAATGTTGTTTTGTCTTATGGTATCACTTATCTTTCAAATTCTGCCCTTGTGATCCAGTAGTTGTTTATCTCTCTTTTTCTCAGCTTCTTTATTTTCCATCATTTGGTCTTCGATATCACTGATTCTCTCTTCTGCCTCATTTATCCTAGCAGTTAGAGCCTCCATTTTTTATTGCACCTCATTAATAGCCTTTTTGATTTCAACTTGGTTAGATTTTAGTTTTTTTATTTCTCCAGAGAGGGTTTCTCTGGTATCTTCCATGCTTTTTTCAAGCCCAGCTAGTATCTTCATAATCGTCATTCTGAACTCTAGTTCTGACATCTTACCAATGTGTGTATTATTAGGTCCCTGGCAGTCGGTACTGCCTGTTGTTCTTTTTTTTGAGGTGATTTTTTTTCTGTCTTGTCATTTTGTCCAGAGGAGAATAGATTAATGAGAGAACAAAATGCTAACAGGGTAACAACGACCCCAGAAAAATATACACTAAACAAATCAGAAGAGACCTGAAACTGGGGGAAAAGAAAGGGAAAGAAAGAAAAAAAGAAAAAGAATATGATCAGATATGATCAGGCTGGTGAATAGGTCAGTGCCACACATTAGATTTTGGGTGTATTTTGGTTGGTTAGAAGAAACTGCCTCCCAAAATTTTAAAGAAAGAAAAGCCTATATATGTACAAAAATAAGGGTTAATATGATGAAGGATGGAATATGACTGTAAAGATGAAAATTATAAAAGATTTTATAAAAGGAATTGATAGGATAAGAAGTTGGTTGAAAAAAGAAAGAAGAGAAATTAAAAAACAACAACAAAAAAAAGGGAGAGAATGTGATCAGGCAGGAGACTTGAACAAAGCCATACACTAGAGATTTAGGGTATATTTTGGTCTGTTAGAAGAAACTGTATCCCAAAATTTTAAAGAGAGAACAACTTATATATATACCAAAAACAAGGTTAACTACTATGAAGGGATAGAATATGACTCTAGAAATGAAAAATAAAAAAAGATTTTTAAAAAGGGATTGATAAGATATTGGTTGAAAAAGGGAAAAAGGAAAATTCAAAAAAAGAAAAAAAGAAAAAAGAAAATTAAAAAAATTAACTTTGAAATACTAAAGAATCATGGGGAAAAAACCATGAATTCTATGTGCACTATTCCCCTAGCGCTGAAGTTCTGCTGTTCTCATTGATTGGTAAACTTGGTTTTGGCTGGCTGTTCTTGCAGAACTTCTGGGGGAGGGGCCTGTTGCCGTGGTTCCCAAATGTCTTTGCTGGAATTGGCATTGCCCTGCCCCTGCTGGTAGGGCTAAGTAATCTGCTCCAGTTTGCTCTTGGGAGCTATTGTTCCCTGCAAGCTTTCCCTTCAGCTTTGGAGGATGAGAGTGAAAATGGTGGCCTCCCAATCTCTGCCTGGGAGGAGCCGAGAACTCGGGGCCCTGCTCCTCAGTGTGCCCCCAGAGAAAAGCAGTCAATCACTCCCGTCTCCCCCGTCCCCACCGCAATCCGTGCTCACCCAGCCTGTGACCGAGCATTTCTATCTCTGGCACACGACCCTGTGTGGAGTCTCCAAGCCCAGCAGATCCTGGCGGTGCGCGCACCGCTTCTCCCGGGGGAGGAAGGGGAGTCTCCCCCAATCTGCCGCTTGTTGGGTCTCTGCTGGAAGAGCAGTGGCCTGACCGTGCCACGATTCACAGTTTATGGCAACCCAAGCTGAGAGCCCACTCCTCGGCTCCTCTCTGCAGCTGGCTTACCTGCTTTGATACCTGGGAGCTCTGCTACACTCAGGCACCCCAGGTCTTTCTGTGACCCCGATGGTCCTGAGACCACACTGTCCCAGCGAGGGTTCCACCCCCTGCTTAGCCACTGGAGCGACGTCCCTCAGCGGAGCTGACTTCTAAAAGTTCCAATTTTGTGCTCTGCTGCTCTATCGCTTGCCGGTAGCAGCTGATGGAGGCTCCCTCCCCCCGCCGTCTATCTTCCCATATATCGCCTTGGATTCACTTCTCCACTTGTCCTACCTTCCAGAAAGTGGTTGCTTTTCTCTGAAACCTCTCATTTCTTAAAAAAAAAAAACCCTCTCTCTGCCTTGTTGTTAGTTAACATCCTCTTCAAGGGCCACCATACTTAGCACATACCATCTTTCTCTTCTATCTCGATAAATTTTTTCTTAAACCTTTCAAATTCCACTTGTTATTTTGGTTTTAAATTCGGGAGTACAGCTTCCATGGGACTTTGGTCTCAGGCCATCTCCCCAGGTAGGGAGATTGTGGGCAACCGTGGTTCCTGGCAACAAGGTCAGAAGCAAGACTGAAATATAAAGGTGAGTCCTGGATTTAGTTTGAGAATAGATCAAGTGATAATCTTTTCTTAGAAATGAAGAGCAGGGGCGCCTGGGTGGCTCAGTTGGTTAAGCGACTGCTTTCAGCTCAGGTCATGATCCTGGAGTCCCTGGATCGAGTCCCGCATCGGGCTCCCTGCTCGGTAGGGAGCCTGCTTCTCCCTCTGACCCTCCCCCCTCTCATGTGCTCTCTCTCTCTCATTCTTTCTGTCTCAAATAAATAAATAAAATCTTTAAAAAAAAAAAAAAAAAAAAAAAAAAAAAAGAAATGAAGAGCAAATACCAACTCAGGAGCAAGCATAGAGTCAGAAGAGCAGAAGCAGAAACAATATCTGTAGATCAAGAAACCTCTAAACCACAGAAAACTTCTTATATAATCCCAGATGCCATAGGACCCAGAGTTTTCCCTTTCCAGGGCATGGCCAAGACAGTGTTTAAAGATTGGTGTTAAGTAGAAACTCACCACTATGAGTAGATTTTGCTCCACTGAACTTGAAGTAGAATTTGTTTGTGTGGGAAGGGACAATGAGTGGTGAGTGTTGGCATATGAGGTCAACCAGTGCTGCATACTTAGATATTAAAATCTCTTGATAATCAGCTTGGATGGGTGATTATTTTATCATGACTATCTTACACTATTTAATCTTCAAAGAAACTTAGCTTTTATATAACAGTTTATGTTAAGATTGTGTCACCTGAGACTTTTAAATTTTGCCTAATTTGATTAGGGAACCAACATTATCAGTTGTTATTAACTCTCACAATAATCCCATGAGATAGATATGGGGAATTAGGAAAATGAGTTTCAAAGAGGTTAACTAACTTGTCTAAGACCAATTATAGAGAACATAATGGGCCTGGAATTCAAATATAAACCTGTTAGATATTATAAAACCACAACTGTGTGTACAGAGTCAACATAGAATAATAGTGGTTTCTCTGTTAGAATATTCTCGCTATAGTGGCATGAAAGCCAGAACCAAGTTTCCTTCCACCTTCACTTTTTTTGCCAAAACTCTCAATTCATTATATTGGTGAAACTTTGTTACTTTTGGGCAAAGGGTGATACAGCCAAAATAAAAATAATCTTTATAAAAATATCCTTACAGTTGTCCTTATAGAGACAGTAGATTAGCAAGAAAAGTCTCTGAATACTGAGGCAAGGGTCTGCAATGTACCATTCCCACATCCAAGTGGATGAGCTAGTGGAAAAAATAAATTTTCCAGTGATAGATAAGAATAGAATTAATTACTGGTGAAAAGGTTCCCAGTGTCCTGTCTCCTCTCCCTGGGCTGTGTGTGTGTGTGTGTGTGTGTGTGTGTGAGCATGTACATGTAATGACATTATACTCCAGGTAGGCTAGGAGTATGTGAGTGCATCCCTTCCCATTAGGCCTGGGGGGAAATCTAAGCTTGATAAAGAAGCACCTCCCAACATATGGTTTGGCAGTGGCACATGCCTGTGGGGAACGTCTGGGCAGATAGTGCCTGAGGCTGCCTCCAGAGTCACCTGAGGACCCAGAGGAGTGCAGAAGAGCATTAGAAAGTTTCCCATGCTCTCCAGAGAGGGTTATGATTGGCTGAGAAAAGCCTGATGGATCAGAAGTGGTCTCCAGACATGAATGAAGGCACATCATGATGAAAGAAAGCAGTCGGCAGATGCTGCATGGACCATTTGAATGAGAAACCATAGCTGGAATAGATGCTCACCACTGAAGACCCAACAAGATAAGTTATATCTCTGCGGATACCCATGGAAGACAGAGAACCATTAAGAACCAGATACTTTGATTAAGTCCCAAAAGTTCATTTTTGCCTTTGTTTCCCTTGCCTTTGGGGACGTGTCTTGAAAGAAGTTGCTGTGGCCAATGTTGAAGAGGTTACTGCCTATGTTCTCCTCTAGGATTTTGATGGATTCTTGTCTCATATTGAGGTCTTTCCTCCATTTTAAGTTTATCTTTGTGTATGGTGTAAGAGAATGGTCAAGTTTCATTCTACTGTATATAGCTGTCCAATTTTCCCAGCACTATTTATTGAAGAGACTGTTTTTACCATTGGATATTTTTTCCTGCTTTGTCGAAGATTAGTTGACCATAGAGTTGAAGGTCCGTGTCTGGGCTCTCTATTCTGTTCCATTGGTCTATGTGTCTGTTTTTGCACCAGTACCATGCTGTCCTGGTGATCACAGCTTTGTAATATAGCTTGAAATCAGGCAATGTGATGCTCCCAGCTTTTTCTTTTTCAACATTTCCTTGGTGATTCAGGGTCTTTTCTGGTTCCATACAAATTTTAGGATTGTTTGTTCCAGTACTTTGAAAAATGTCATTGGTATTTTGATCAGAATGGCTTTGAAAGTATAGATTGCTCTGGGCAGCATAGACATTGTGTTTATTCTTCCGATCATGAACATGGAATGTTTTCCCATCTTTTTGTGTCTTCTTCAATTTCTTTCATGAGTGTTCTGTAGTTCCTAGAGTATAGATCATAGGCAGTAACCTCTTCGACATCAGCCACAGCAACTTCTGTCTCCAAAGGCAAGGGAAACAAAAGGAAAAATGAACTTTTGGGACTTCATCAAGATAAAAAGCTTCTGCACAGCAAAGGAAACAGTCAACAAAGCAAAGAGGCAACCCAGGGAATGGGAGAAGATATTTGCAAATGACACTACAGACAAAGGGCTGATATCCAAGCTCTATAAAGAACTTCTCAAACTCAACACCCAAAAAAACCCCAATAATCAAGTCAAAAAAGGGGCGGAAGACATGAACAGACACTTATTCAAAGAAGACATATTAATGGCTAACAGACACATGAAAAAATGTTCATCATCATTAGCCATCAAGGAAATACACATCAAAACCACATTGAGATATCACCTTACACCAGTTAGAATGGCAAAAATTGACAAGGGAAGAAACAACAAATGTTGGAGAGGTTGTGGAGAAAGGAGAACCCTCTTACACTGTTGGTGGGAATGCAAGTTGGTACAGCCACTTTGGAAAACGGTGTGGAGTTTCCTCAAAACGTTAAAAATAGAGCTACCCTATGACCCAGTAATTGCACTCCTGGGTATTTACCCCAAAGATATAGATGTAGTGAAAAGAAGGGCCATATGCACCCCAGTGTTCATAGCAGCAATGTCCACAATAGCCAAACTGTGGAAAGAGCTGAGATGCCCTTCAACAGATGAATGGATAAAGAGGATGTGGTCCATATATACAATGGAATGTTACTCAGCCATCAGAAAGAATGAATACCCAACTTTTGCATCAACATGGACAGAACTGGAGATTATGCTAAGTGAAATAAGTCAAGCAGAGAAAGACAATTATCATATGGTTTCACTTATTTGTGGAACATAAGGAATAGCATGGAAGACATTAGGAGAAGGAAGGGAAAACTGAAGGGGGGAATCTCAGAGGGGGAGACTAACCATGAGAGACTATGGACTCAGAGAAACAAACTGAGGGTTTTGGGGGGGTGGGGGGATGGAATAGCACGGTGATGGGTATTAAGGAGGGCACGTATTGCATGGAGCACTGGGTGTTATGCACAAACAATGAATCATGGAACACTACATCAAAAACTAATGATGTAATGTATGGTGATTAACATAACAATAAAAAACTAATGTTGTACTGTATGGTGTACTGTGATGGTGTATAACAATAAAAAACTAATGTTGTACTGTATGGTGACTAACATAACATAATAAAATAAAGTAAAATAATAGATGAAAAGAAAAAAAAGAACCAGATACCTTTCCTGCTGAAGCACAGGTACTTCCATAAGTTCTTTGGCACTTAAGCCCTTGGGAAATGTCACTGGATTTTACTGGAAAAAAAAAAATCCTGAATTGACTGACTAAAAACAGAATGATTGAGTAATCGTTCATTTGACTGAGTTTACCTAGAAATGGTTCTATTTAACTTTCTGCTATTAGGTAATATGGAAGCCCTGAGCTTTCATACTGCCTAGTAGCAGTAAATGAAGTAAATGAAATTTACTTCAGTTATAGGAAATTAAAATATAGTTTTGCACATTTGGGTTTATGACTAAATATCCATTCCCTTCTATGGAATCAGAGTATTTTCTACCTGCCTCTATGTTTTTCCATAGTTTTTCGTTGATTTCTCTTTTTCTTCCTCCCACACAATCTGAATTGCCAGGCTATCCCCGTCAGCTTTCTCGGATTTAGGGGCCAGGAGCTCCAGGGAACTTGAAAGATGTCACATTGTTAGTTATTATTGTAATAACTGTTCAGTTAAATAAGAGCCGCATGAATTTGTGTGTTGAAAAATTTCAGATAGTTTCTATCTATTTTAGCTTTGTTCCTTTTGTAATAAAAGCTTTGTATTTAATTATTAATTTGGCTGTTATTTCTGGCAATTCTTAGTTATAAATAAATGTCTTCAGAACTTTATCTGCAAACCACTAAGGGTTTTTTTCCTGGTGGTAAAGCTGTTATATATGAAATTGTTGACTCTGTAAGTAGTGTTTAACCATGAATAAATACTATAATGTAAATTCAATGTAAGTGATAATTTCTTCATGATTTTGGAAGAACTGGAAGCAAAACATATAGTTTAGACAAAATTTGCAATGTCTTAATGGTGATTGGATGATGAAAGGGATTGTGTAATTTGCTAATTATAATGAAAATAGAAGACGCTATTACAGATTGTGATAGTTTTATGGGTCAACTTGTCTAGGCTATGGTGCCCAGTTATTCAATAAAACATTTAAGTCTTTGCTGTGAAGGTATTTTGTAAACGTGTTTAACATCTACAATTAGTTCACTTTAAGTAAGGGAGATTATCTTTAGTAATGTGGGTGGGCCTCATTCAGGTAAAGGCCTTAAGAACAAGACTGCAGTTTCTCTGAGAAAAAAGTAATTCTGCTTTAAGACTAAAGCATCAGGGGCACCTGGGTGGCTTAGTTGATTAAGCACCTGACTCTTGATTTTGGCTCGGGTCACTATCTCAGGGTCTTGAGATTGAGACCTGTGTCAGGCTCTGTGCTCAGCAGGGAGTTGTTTTGAGTTTTTTTTTTCTCTCTCTCTGTCCATCACCCACTTACATGCACTCTCTCTCAAAATGAATAAATAAATAAATCTTAAAAAAAAAAAAAAAGACTGCAGCCTGAGCTCTTGCCTGAGAGTTTTCAGCCTACCCTATGGATTTCGGACTTGCCAATCCCCACAGTCCCATAAGCCCATTCCTTGGAATCTCTGTCTCTCTATTTCTTTTATAATATATAGTATATGTATATACCATACACACATCTATATGTGTATATATATATATATATATAAGATTGTTTCTGTTTTCCTTGACTGATACAGATTTCATACCCAGAGTAGTTTTAGAGGAACAGAGTCTTAAGGATGAGTTTTCTGAATTTGTTTTGGGTTTTCTAGAATTAGTTCTGTAATATGATTGGATTCAAAGGCATGAATGACTCTATTTCCAGTGGCAAAGAGGTTACTGATAGTCCATGGCATGATGCAGCAATAAAGATATGCAAACTATTACCACTGGATACTCTTAATCAAATAGTTATAAGAAGTAAGATTCTGGGTGACCATATACTTGAAACCTTAGAATGTTGTCAAACTAACAAGCATCATGAGATTGGCTGGTTACTCCTAATTGCACTGGAGAAAGTGGGTAAAGAAAAAGGTGAGTTTGGGGTTTCAAGTTTCCAGCTCAAACTCTGCATAAATGACCTGAAAATTTCTGTGTCTGCTCTGTAACTGATGAATCACTAAAGTCTGCCTCTGAAACTAATAATACACTATATGTTAATTGATTTTAAATAAATAAATAAAAAAAACTAAGCTGCTGCTGAATTCTGTATTCAGGCTATAGGGGAGGAAAATTTCTTCTTCTTCCTTTCTAGGTTCTTTGGCTCATCTAATAATTCATCTGCCATAAAACAGATTAACAGAAAAACAAGTTTAATTTCATATGAACAGGAGCTCATAGAAATATGAGACTAAAAGAAGTGACCAAAGCAAACAGTTTTTACATCTTTTAGACAAAGAAACAATGCATTTTTGAAGAATTGACAAGACGAAGTTTGGGCTTGGAGTAGTAAATTAGTGAAGCAGTGACAAGGTGTGTTTATACAACCTTCTCAACCCTACAGTCCCTACCTCTGGTGATAAGGATGCTTCTCTTTCTCCTGGTCTGTACCAGGAGGTACCCTCCACGTGGGAGATTCCTCCCTCATTTTCAGGGGGACAAAGGAGGTCAGTGTGTCCTTCTTGCACCAAATGTTTTTTAAAAAATAAGTTCAATTCAGAATAATCAATATGCCAAAGTGGGATATTGTCGGGCAGCCTACCCTGAACCCCATCAAGGCCTCGAACAGGACTGAGAAACTGCAATCAGTTTTCAGCAGCTGCAGCATGACTGTCTGTGGGTCTCAGATTCCCAGGGCCAGTTACAGGTGACTCTAGAGATGAAAAAATTCTGGCATTCAACAGCAGTGGCCTTGGTCTACCTGTGTTCATTGTGCTTTGTAACTGAAAAGAGTTAAGTTTTAGGAAACAATTTTTTTTTTTTTACCTTGTTGGTCCTTCAAATTCAACTACTGCCAACAAATAATTAGCTTTGGTTTTATGGATAATCCATATTCATGGCCATGTGGTGTATATTTAACAATTATATACATGCTTCAAGGAATTTCATGATTTTAAAAATGCAATAACTTTATTAGTTCTTGTTAACTTATTCATCTATAAATTATTATTTTATAACTCAACATATTATTGCTTTACGTAATTTTGAACAGGATATGAATACACCTAACAGGTAGAAACAAAACAGATTATTGGGATGTCACTTGTAAAGTGCACAGATCTTCACAGCTTGATAATTTTTACTGAAGTATAGATCCATATAACTATCACCCAGATTAAGGGATAGCACATTTCCAGAAGGCTCCCTCCTGCCCCCACCTGGTCAATATCTTCCTCTAAAAGTAACCCCTGGGGCGCCTGGGTGGCTCAGTTGGCTAAGCAACTGCCTTCAGCTCAGGTCATGATCCTGGAGTCCCAGGATCGAGTCCCGCATCGGGCTCCCTGCTCAGCAGGTAGTCTGCTTCTCCCTCTGACCCTCCCCACTCTCATGCTCTCTCTCTCTATCTCATTCTCTCTCTCAAATAAATAAATAAAATCTTAAAAAAAGAAAATAAAAATTAAAAAAAAAAAAGTAACCCCTGCATCTCTGTCATGATGGGGTGCCAACAGGCACAATTTTTGTGACGTTTAAGGTATATAGATTTCTCTGTATCTGGCCAGTTGTATGTTTTTATGTCAGAGTGATGTGGCGTTCATAAAAAGCCACTGAAAACAAAGAAGTAGTCATAAAAATTTTCTTTAATATATGTGCTCATGTCCTACAGGATCTTGGAGCAAATCTAAAAGAAATCAAGTTGTAAGTATGATGACATTTAATTTCTGCCTCTTCTTTTTATTCTAATTTAATTTTTCATCTACTGGGGAGAATCTGCTATGTGCTATGAGAACAATGTAAATGAGGAGTGTGTGTGAATGCATGTATGTGTATGTATTGTATGATATTTGTAACAGATGTATTTGTTGTCTCTCTTGTGGGATAGGAAGAGAGAATGGTCTAAGTAAATCTGTCTCAGGACAGTGTAAATTTTGTAGGTCAAGTAGTCTTTGTAAACGTACCTTTTTTTTTAATACAATGTCATTTAATTAGAATAGCTTGAAAGTGCAAAAATCATTCTTGAACAGTAACAGATAATTTTAACATTTTAAAAGAACATTTTAACACTCTAAAACTGCTTTTGTTCAGACCACTGGGGACACTCCCTTTGGTTGGCTGTGGTGAATATGACCTGAATAAGAATCCCATGGATTAAAAATTTCAGACTCAGGGTGCTGTGAACTAAACCCCTGTAACTACTTCACATCCATTCAGACATGCCCATTTTCTAGAACTTCAAAACCATCAGCTAAAAACAACTCTTTATTCAAATGAGTTTGGAGTGGAGTTTACACATATTATGACTTAAAATAAAATAAAGTTTAAATTCTCCTTATAGACTTCCTACACTTTGCCAGGTCTAACTGATTTGAAACCAATGCACTAGTGACCAATGGTTCTCAACATTCTCTTCACATTTTTAAATTTTTAATTAATTTTTTTTGTTAGAACAGGTAAACATAGTGATTTTTTTTTTAAAGATTTTTTAGGTTTATTTTCTGACAGAGAGAGACACAGCGAGAGAGGGAACACAAGCAGGGGGAGTGGGAGAGGGAGAAGCAGGCTTCCCGCTGAGCAGGGAGCCTGATGCGGGGCTTGATCCCCGGACCCCGGGATCATGACCCAAGCCGAAGGCAGACGCTTAACGACTGAGCCACCCAGGTGCCCCACATAGTGATTTTTAAAAACGATTTGCAAAGTTGCTGTACCTCACATTCATGCCTGCACAGCAGTTCATCTTGTGAGTGGCAATGCCTTACCTGCTAAGCCCATCTCCTTTAACTGAGATATTTGCTGGAGATTTCAAACAAATCGTATTTGTGGCAGTTGTGTGCATCTGTAGATGTTTTCTGACAGAGAGTAGTGGAGAAGTAGAGAGGATCTGATTTCAGGAGCTGTCTTAGTTCAGGCTGCTCTATAACAGAACACTGTAAACTATGTAGCTTAAACAACAGACGTTTATTTCTCACAATTCTGAAGACTGGGGAGTCCAAGATCAAGGCACTGGCAGATTCAGTGTCTGGTGAGGGTTTTCTTCTTGGCAGGTTTGCAGATGGCTCCCTTCTTGCTGTGTCCTCACATGGCAGAGTGAGAGCTCATCTCTCTTGTGTCTCTTCTTATAAGGCACTAATTCCATTCATGAGGGCTCCACTTTCATGACCTAATTACCTCCTAAATGTTTCACCTCCAAATACCATCACATTGGGCATTTGGGCTTCAACATATGAATTTTGGGGAGACACATTCTGTCCATGCCAGCAACTCAATAGACAACTTACAAAAACGCATTTTGATTCCAGTTATTTTGATTGTAAACTTCTCAGTGGCAGAGAGTTTACATGTCTTAGGCTTCTCTAACCCTTTCCATACATGACATTAATTGACAAATACTTGGTAATTTTTAAAAATTATTAAGTGGAGTCAGTGTGGAGACCAAGGAGGGGCTTGAAGTCACGACCCTGAGATTAAGACCTGAGCTGAGATCAAGATCAGATGCTTAATGGACTGAACCATCCAGGTGCCCAGCTTGGTGGTGTTTTTATTTTGATTTGGTTTTAGTAGATATGGTAGAGGTCTACTGACTGTGACTGCACATACTGTGCTACACTGTGGCCCTCAAACTCCTGCTTTATGTGCAGCTCTATGTACTACATATTTGGAGTTTTATATAATTCTGAATTCCTTTAGCTCAAGAGTTGGGATATTTGCATCATATTTTACGAGGGCTTGCTTCTAAATATAAAAGTTCACTCAACATTAGGCTATAGTAAAAGAGAACAGGTAAAAATCTTTCCCACTCTAAAATATGTGTTTCTCCCTATAGTAGAGGCATTTGGAGAGGGAAGATGAATGCCTTCAGAGTGAAGCTGACTTTATAGAGGAGTGCCTTTCACTAAATTGAGAACCTGTGTGTTCAGGGTTCTCCGGTGCTCTGTTTGAAAGGTCCTGTGGCCTCCTTCTTTTGTCCTCTGCCTATTACTCTGAGTTATGCAGTTTTTCTAAAGAGATTTTATTTACTTGGTAAAACACTTGTCTTCCTGGCACAGTCTTACTTCTGAAGTGTCTGTTGTATGGATCTTTAGGGAGTGACCATCACACCCTGTTGCCCTAGTGTGTGTAAACCACACAGACAGCTCTACACAGATTACCCTATCTGCATATCATGGATTAAGGTGGCACAGTAACTTGTTGTTTTAACACACTAAGAAGTATCATAAAATTGCAAGCCATTTATAAGGCATTAAATGGAGTTAACAATTGGCTAAATCTCTTAGGCCCTGTAGCCACTTCTGTTCAGCAAGTTTATTATGGCTGTCACTTTACCTGGTTCCGTTATATTTATGTACTCCCTTTCTTCTCAAAGTGCTTCTAAATATGTTTTAATATATTAATTCTGTGTAGGGAGACCAGAATTTCATCCTAATTTAAAGATGGAAAATGACTGCAAAATGGAAGTTGAAGGTGAGGGTATACGCGTAAAACAGGCAGAGGTTTTTGCCTGCATATGCAGGAAGTACCAGATCCTCCATTCTTTGTGATTAGCTTTACCCACTGTTCATTAAAGGGCTCTTCCATATTTTCCAGCATCCTCTGGTAATTACTGCATTTTTTTCTTTTTGGAAAAGGGAATTATACCTCCTGTATTAGTTTCCTAGGGCTGCAGTAACAAAGTACCATAAACTGGGTGGCTCAGAACAACAGAAATCTATTGTCTCACTGTTCCAGAAGTTAGAAGTCCAAGTCAAGGTGTTGGCAGGGCTATCTTCCTGCTGAAACCTTCAGCAGAAGGAACCTTCCTTGCCTCTTCCAGCTTCTGGTAATCCTAGACATTCCTTGGTTTGTGATGGTATCACTCCAGTCTTCACATGGCATTCTCCTTATGTCTCTTCACATAATCTTCTCTTTGTGCAAATGTGTGTCCATATCCAAATCTCTCCATATTATAAGGATATCAATTCTGTTAAATTAGAGACCACCATAATGATCCCATCTTAACTTGACAACATCTGCAAACACCCTATTTTCAAATAAGATTACATTCTGGGGTACTGGGAGGTTAGAATTTCAACAGGTATTTTTTGGAGGACATAATTCAATCCATAACACCACCTCTTGAAAATTCTGACTAATGGTGCCTCAAACATGGCACCTGACCAATCCTGCTTGCTAGATGTTGTTCAGCCCTGATAATAACCAGAAACCTGGCATGGAAAGGGTATACTTTATAAAGAGGGGGAAGGTCAGAAGACACTTAATTAAATGTCTGAGCCTCCTTGGTCTCACAAAATATGATGATAGACTTGGATCATAAAGGAGCCAAATTCCGAGTAACACACAAACTAGATGATCCACCTCTGAATAATGTAGGATAAACTATACTTCCAAGATACAGTTCACCCCCATTGAGCACAAATTTGATTTAAAACATTCAGTTAATCTTATCAGTAATGACTTAACATGAGAAAATTTGATACGTACATAGGACATGGCCACTGTTGACGACTGCATTGCTTGGCTTTCCCCTCTGCTATGTTTCTTCTCCCACCTGCCTTTGCGCCACTTACTTCTTTAATGTGTTTTCTTGGTTCTATGCTTCCTTCTGCCCTGATTTGCCTTTAACTTTCTAGTGGAGGTCATAGATCAGACCTCCATGATGAGAAGCATCAAATGGATGCTTAGCTCAGTATAAGACAAAAGAAATTTTAACAAAGAGGAAGTACACATGTATTGGAAATGTAATAAAGAAAAGCCAAGCATTATATTTAAAAATAAAACTCATACTTATTTTTCTTATTTTATATATATATATATATATATTATATATATATTCATTTAAAATGCTTTTAAGAAAAAAATGGATAAGCACAAAAAGAAAATAGAAAGAATCCATGATCCCCTTCAGAATTCTAACCCTGGTGATGAACATTGTTAATGCTTTGGTATATGTCCTTCCAGATGCACATGTATAAGTGTTTTTTACAAAATTGGTATTGTATTGTACAGGTGGATTTATAATCTGCTCTCGCTCTCTTTTTAACAACATATTGTGAGCATCTTTTCATGCGATTTAAGATTTTTCTACAGCATCACTCCATTTCATCATTTATAACAGAAATGATGTTCCATTGTAGGAATGTACTAAAGGAAATTTAATCAGTCCCTTATTATGGGACATTTTATGGTTGTTTTAAAATGCTCCTTATCATAGTCAATGGTGCTGTAAACAGGGTTGCAGTTAATCTTTGGATAGATCCATGCTTATTTCCTCAGAATAAATTCATAGAAGTAAAATCAGTGGGCCAAATTTATGTATAATTGACAAACTACTCTCTGGAAAAGTTGGATCAATTTATACCCTGCCAGCAGTGCTTGAGAGCACATATTTCCTGGCACATTTGACAATACAGCATAGTAGAATATAAAAAAATCATTCTGATTTGGTAAATTAAAAAATGACATTTTAATTTGTGTTTGTAGGAGCATTTGTGTTACATAGAATAGGATGAAGGAATAAACATAAAGTACATAAATGTAAGGAAATAAACAGTATTATGTAATTTTCAATGGAAAGTATAGGATACTGGGACAACTATCCATTTGCAAAAAGAAAAATTTTGTGCAAATTTGTTGGCCATTCATATTTCTAACTTTGCAAAATTGCCTTTTTTATATCCTTTACCAACTTTGCATGTAGGTGTAATTGTCTTTTCTTTATGGATTTGTAAGTTCTTTAAATAGATATATTTTTTATGTTCCAATAAAACTTTATTATGGACACTGAAATTTATTTTCATATAATTTTCACATGTCACAAAAATATTCTTCTATTAATTTTTTTCCTCAATCATTTAAAAATATAAAAACTATTCTTAGTGCCCAGGCCATACAAAAACAGTCAGTGGGTTTGATTTGGCACAGGGACTCTAGTGTGCTGATCCATGAATTATTAGAAGGGATAAAGAAACCAGAAATAATAATTATGTATAATAATAAATGACTGTACACATTTCCTTTCCTTCTCTTAATTTCTTTTCAAAAGATACATGACTATTTAAAGCAAAAATTATGACATTGTTTTGGTGGTTTAAAATGTGTCCACAAATTCTCTGATACTCCTACCTTCAAAAGACATATGCTGTACTTAATGACTCATTTCTTTTTTTTATATGTGATTTTTTTTTTAGTGTAAGTGTAACTTTATTATTATTTTTTTTACAGTATTATATTAGTTTCAGGTGTATAAACTCAACACTCCAAAACCAAATAATCCAATTAAAAAATGGGCAGAAGACATGAACAGACATTTCTCCAAAGAAGACATACAGATGACCAACAGACACATGAAAAGATGTTCATCTTTACTTACCATCAGGGAAATGCAAATCAAAACCACAATGAGATATCACCTCACACCTGTGAGAATGGCTAAAATCAACAACACAAGAAAAAACAGGTGTTGGCGAGGATGTGGAGAAAAAGGAACCCTTGTGCACTGTCGGTGGGAATGCAAATTGGGGCAGACACTGTGGAAATCAATATGGAGGTACCTCAAAAAGTTAAAAATAGAACTACCCCATGATCCAGCAATTGCACTGCTGGGTATTTACCCAAAGAATACAAAAACACTACTTCAAAGGGATACATGCACCCCTATGTTTATAGCAGCATTATTTACAATAGCCAAGCTATGGAAGCAGTCCAAATGTCCATTAACAGCTGAATGCATAAAGAAGTGGTATATATATAGAATGGAATGTTATTCAGCCATAAAAAAGAATGAAAGCTTGCCATTTGCAATGATGTGGATGGAGCTAGAGAGTATTATGCTAAGCGAAATAAGTCAGAGAAAAACAAATACCATATGACTTCACTCATATGTGGAATTTAAGAAACAAAACAAAGGGAAAAAAAGAGAGAGAGGCAAACCAAGAAACAGACTCTTAACTACAGAGAACAAATTGATGGTTATTAGGGGGGGTGGGGTGGGATGGATTAAATAGGTGATTGGGATTAAGGAGTATACTTGTCCGATGAGCACGGGGTGATGTAAATTCTTTATATTTTGAAAAATTGAATTCCTTATTTTTCATAAACAATGGCAACATTTCCCCCAAGTTTTCATGTGCCATTTAATTTTATTTGTACTTTTTCTTTAATACAGAGAAATTTAAACAATATTTTAGTCAATTTCTCAATCTCTTCCTTTTTGGTTTCTTTCAAATTGTCAGTCTTTCCTTTCCAATCCTAAAATTATTTATATATTTTTCTAGTATTTTTGTGATTTATATTAAAAAATTTAGTCCATATCAATATGTTTGAGATTGTTGTAGGATAGGAAATAGCATTCTAATTTTCCTTTTTTGTGCAAGTGGATAGTCAGTTGTCCCAGTATTCTTTCTACTGGGAATTACATAATAGTGTTTATTTCTTCATACACTTGATATTCATTCTTTTGATCTACTATTTCATAAGCACCACACTGTTTTTTTTTTTTTTTAGCACCACACTGTTTTAATTGCTGCAACTTTATCACATTTTTAATACCTGTGGTACAACCTTATTCATTATTTAATTCTTTAAAACGTTCTTTAAAATGATACACATAACCTCTTCACTTATTTGAAAATTTCAAGAAAAACCAAGAAAAATTGCTCAGACTACTGCCTTAAAGCTCATGTTTTGGGGGTGCCTGGGTGGCTCAATTGTTTAGCGTCTGCCTTTGGCTCAGGTCATGATCCCAGGGTCCTGGGATTGAGCCCCGCATTGGGCTCCCTGCTCCGCCGGAAGCCTGCTTCTCCCTCTCCCACTCCCCCTGCTTGTGTTCCCTCTCTCGCTGTGTCTCTATCTGTAAATAAATAAATAAAATCTTTAAAAAAAAAAAGCTCATGTTTTGTTAAATAATCATATGCTTTTATGAAAGCTGATGCTTCTTTTCCCTTTAATAATAATGGTAATTATACAGTAATAACAGGGGGGCCAAATGGTAGAAAGCACAGTAACTTTGGAAACAGCTAGCCCTAGGCTAGAAAGCCTACTTTGTCCTTTGTTAGCTGTGTACCTTGGCAAGTTAATTCACTTTTAAGGGTCTTGGTTTACCCATTAGTAAAAATAGGAATAATAGTACCTTATCCACTTCCCAGGGCAATAAAAGGATTAAATGGTACATTGTTTGCTAACAGAGCCTGTCACTGCTCTCAAAGAAGGAGGATCTATTGTTTGTAAAACATTTTTATATGTATCATCGCATTTGACTCACAAAACACTTGACTCACTGGCAATCATAAAGTTTCTGTGGTATTGAATTACGTGATGATTTAATAAGATACGATGATGATGTTATAGCTACTAAATGGTGATCTTACAAAGTAATACTCTTTTTTTTTTTACTTAAACAAATCACTGAAACTTTTGCTACATTCTTAGCTATGAAATCATTTTTAAATAATATTTAGGATGGCAATATTTTTTACCTTTTCTTTTTTTAAGATTTTATTTATTTGACAGAGAGAGACACAGCGAGAGAGGGAACACAAGCAGGGGCAGTGGGAGAGGGAGAAACAGGCTTCCCGCGGAGCAGGGAGCCTGATGTGGAGCTCAATCCCAGGACCCCCGGATCATGACCCGAGCTGAAGGCAGATGCTTAATGACAGGCACCCCATTTTTTACCTTTTCAATAATTTGATAAATAAATGAGGATGCATGCACTATTAATGTATATATTTTTAGAAGCATATATGTTCTGTAAAGCAAAGTTGGTAGTCTAGCTTAACCAGTTTGTATTGTGTTAAAAGCATTTGATTCCTATTATATGAAACATAATTTTTAATTTGAAAATTAATAAGAAATCCATTCTCTTCTTAGTTGAGTCAAGTCACAGATTAAAGCTCATATTAAATAAGTAGTTCGTATTATAACAACTCTAGAGAAAATAAATGTGTAAACCAATATAATTTACTAAATCATTAAGACTGTCTGGAGTCATTGAGAATTGAATTTGAATCTGCATTACAGAGATTCAAGCTGTGTGACTTCGTATGTTACCTAACCACTTGACCCTCAGCTTCTCATCTGTAAAATGGAATAATAATAGTGTCTAGAAAAAAGATTGTTTGAAGGTAAAGGAAGTAACTCTATCGAGTATTTAGCACACAGTATGTGTTCACTAAATAGTTACTATTGTTGTTATTAACTGATGAGTAGCGAAATCATGCAGCCTCATTGGAAGGAAGAATTTAAAAGTATGT
Organism: Neomonachus schauinslandi; assembly: GCF_002201575.2. Classification (NCBI taxonomy): domain Eukaryota; kingdom Metazoa; phylum Chordata; class Mammalia; order Carnivora; family Phocidae; genus Neomonachus; species Neomonachus schauinslandi. Next base: position 50,406,756 of record NC_058416.1, read on the forward strand.
AAAGCAATAATAATTGAAGTTTTAAAATAGTAAACTCATGGCAAATATAATCATATTCCAAACAGATGATAACTTAAAACAAAATCATGCCTGTGTATATTTGGGTGGAGAGAAAGATTAGTTAAAAAGTCTTTGCAAAGTTATGATCATTACCACAAAGTGCTTAGTAATAAGGATAATGAAAAACAAAGGCTCCAAAATTATTACAAAGAAACCTATATTCACAGATAGATAAGGCTGAGTCTAAACCAAGAGGACAGAGGTTTGATGCTATGAACTCATAGAACATCATCCTTTTTTGATTTACACATAAAAACCTTGTTTTATTCTGCACACAGATCTTCCTTCCAACATTTTCAGAAGCTGTCACAAAAACTAGTTTAGGATATCGGGTTTCCTGGATCCTCTCCAAGCTTTTCTTCCTGCAATTAAGCCTTATATGATCAGAGGATTTAGACTGAAGTAGAGAAAAGACTTTCTTGTTTTTGTCTTTTAAGAGGACATGTTCTGGAAATCTCAGGAGAATATGGCAGATGCTGCACAGTGAAGTCTGGGGTATATATTTTTGGTACCCAGTAAACAAACATTCAGAGAATAAGGTCTTAGAAGAGTCATATATGTGAGAGAGTTGAAATCATCCAAACCTGAAGCAAAGATTAGATCCTAGTTTTTGCTTCTTGAATGTCTGCTTTATCTTAAAACAACCAACAAAATTTCTTGGCCCTGTGAACCTGCAATTCTGTTCTTGAATTAGAGAGAGATGCTTTTGCTCATGTGGCTTGGAAAGGCTTCTTGGTTGTTTTTAAGTGTGTGAAGCACTAAATTTTGAAGGTCAGAGAAGTCATGACACATTATTGGTAAGCTCATCAGCTTCTTACTTCATAGTGTGTTCAGAGGGGCATGATGCAGGCAGTCCAGGAGGTGATGGTCATGATGTTCTGCTGCAGAACATTTGGGTTTCCCTACAGGTGTAATTGGTATGAAATGAGTCATTAGTCATCACATTTTTCTGGAAGAGTCAGAAGAGAAAAAGTTTAGAGTGAAATTGAATACAGTTTGTAATTTCCTTTTGTCACTGATATGAGGGAATGATGTTTTGCATCAAGCTTGTTTACCGAAAAAGCTTACTATAGGCTGGTTCTTATGCTAAGTAGTGGCTAGAAATGAGTAGAATGAGAATATAAGACTTTTCTAATCAGATTTATTATTATTTATACTAGGAATTTATGAAGATGCTGTGTGCAAACATGTCCTTTCATATGGTTAAAAAAAAATCAGTAAGAGTAGGGGATGGGGATAGAGGAGGTATAGGGCAATGGGGGAGGGCTACATAGCCATAAAAGGAAAAGTGAACTCATGGAAACTACATGTAGGATGCGTAGCTAGGCCAAAAGGAAAGTGGTGAAAATATCCTTACCCTAGGGAACTGAGTCCTGTCTATGCCAGGTATTTGCTAATGTTGTGAAACTATCTGCAAATTCAAACTCTCAGTAAATATACTAGACATATTTCTCCTGTTTGGATACAAAACTCACCTTTTCAAGGGCTAAAGCATTCTTTAATTTGAGTGTTGATTGAGGTTTCAAGGCTTGAAACTTCAGCAAGGACAGATGTGTCAAGTGACCAGAAAAAACAATTCAGGCAAGTATTAGTTTGACTTGTAGCTAGGATTCACCATTTCAGACCAAAAGTCATGTTTTCATATCTTAAGGACAAACAGGACAAAAAGCAATTAATACATTAGGGGATTGAAATTCAAGGTCTCTGATCATTTTCAACAAATATTTTCAAATAGCCTGTGCTGGGTAGGTGGAGGCATAGCCCCAGAGGGATGCCTTCTGTCCCTCCCGCTCTCAGAGGACGTAGGAGAAACCTACCACTGGGAAGATTTCAGTGGTTGCATTAGCTTTTCTAACTAGATGTGATTCCAATCTAGTCTAGTCTACACCAGTCTTTGCTTCCACAGCCAGGAAAGAAACTTTGCTGCCTAGGAATTCTACTAGGTCTGGTGAACGTTGTGGGGACAGGGCGGGGTTGCCTGAAAGGGTACTTGAAATTCCTTTGCGTTATCTGTTAATTGAAAGGAAGTTCTAACTTTTGGGTCCCTTCTTCATTCCCTCCCTTTTCTCCCCTGTCGTTTTCAGTTATATACAGGATATCTGACTGTTTCTCTCGCTCTTAACTTCAGTCGCCTTAGGAGGATGTAAACATCTCTTTGGGAGAGAACCAGGGTGAGATCAGGATAAAATTGGAAGGCTCTCCCCCTTGTCGTGCCCTGCCCTGTCCTGCCCCGGTTCTCCTTTCACTCTCCCTCCTCTTTCCCCTTCTCCCAGAAAGGATGCGTTGGGTGAACACTCCTCGAAGGCCCCAGGCCTCGCTTTAAGCCAGATCGTGTCTGCATTTGCAATGAACTAGTCCGTACCAGATGCGGTTTCCTAAGTGGCCTCGGCCGGGACACCTCGTCAGTGCTGGTCAGGATGGCTCCGGGCCTTTCCAGCTCCACATTTCTACCTGATGCACCCCTCTTCTTCGTCGCTCCCCAGACAAAAATGCTCCCCGAAAGCAGCGGCAGTTAACATTCTGATTAGAATGTTCCTCGACATTAACAGCAAATTACTACTCTCAGGGAGGACTTGGGGGGTAGTTTTGGTCTTTGAGACATCCGTTGCCCGGTATTTGCCTCCATCCAATAGAAAGCAGGAGGAGCCTACGCTCACGCGGGAGGATTTGGCGAGGTGGGGATGCAACCACAGACTCTCGCAGTTTTGTTGGAGTCCGGTCCTCAGCTTCTAGTTCCTCCCCTTCCGCAGCCTTCCCGGTATCCCCCGGGCTCAAGGGCCAGGGCCAGAACTTTTGAGAATAGGAAAGCTTCTTTACTCAAAGGACGCCAAAGTCGCCTAATCAGAGACCGTCAGTGGCTCGAAAGATCCGTGGGACCGTCCTGTCCCTGACTCGATTCCCCCAGGCAGCTGTGGGTCGCGGCTGGGCAGGTCTTTAGATTATGCCCAGCAACGGTTGGGTCTTGGAAGCTTGATTTTCTGGAGGTCAGTGACTAAGAATCTCCAAATGATTTCTTTGCTTAGTCTTTCGTGAATGGGTTCAGGCCTCAAGGCCCTCAGTTATGGAGTGCTGGGCCCCGAGTTCCGCGCCAAGTTAGGTCCTGAGTGCCTAAGCTGAGCAGAGTGGAAGTGGCACAGCCCTTGCAAACTAGGGCAACAGTTAAGATTCTGGCGGGCCCCGGAGCCAGTAGTTCCGTCACCCACCCCACAAAGTTAATGTTGTTTGTGGTTTTCTTTTTGATAGGCCGTGAAGTCAACATTCTCCCCACATGGTGGCTCCCTTTACTAAAGTTGAGTAGTGAATTTGTACAGGGAGTCTTGTTGGAAATTTTCAAATGTTTCTACAGATTGAACTCATTTCAGAATTCGCGTGGGTGGGAAGAGTAAGGATTTTTTAATCGGGTTCACCTTTGACGCGAAGCAAGGCGGAAGACAGGAAAGTCACAGTCGGTAATAGCTTTGGGCGCTTTAGTAAGAAAGATGTCTCTACTTGATTATCCGGTTGGTCGTGTTCACCGCAGGCTCTTTGTGTGAGAATTTACTCCAGAGGCAGAGCTGAACACGGAACACATGCATGTAAATACTCCAACATAAATATGCGAACACATGCACTGGAGACAAAGAGATACATCCCCACATAGATGTGGTTATTGCAGGCAGGTAATCTGCAGCATCCCCAGGAATAAACTAAGAAGCAGCGAGTAGCTTCTGGTCATTAATGCCCAGGAATGAGCAAAACTTTGTCTTCTTGAAGGAAATATTAGATCTTAAAAAAGAAAGTAAGAAAGGCATTCCGAATGAGAAACATTATAATTTTGTCTTAGGAAAAGCATGCAGAACTAATATAGCTTATTTAAATGTTAGCTCCAAATTATAATAGGAAATACTCCCATTAAATTGCCATTTCCTCTAAGTTTTGTTTAAGGTCCAAATAATTAAAATGCACACTAATGGTTATTGATGGTTCTATTTCCTTTGAGCAATAAATAGACTTGATTTTCTCTTACTGGAGTAGAAATTTAGGAATCTTCTTAAATTGCCCAGGGGCTTGAAAGCCTCCGGGTGGCTGTAGTCTTCTCTTATTGCTTTCCCACGTCATTTTCAGCTAAAAAAATTTTTTAACGGTTCCCAATGGAGGGATTCCCGTTAGAAACCCTCAGCAAGTGAACTTGTACTGGGAATCCTCACACTTTCCCAGTCTGTCTGTATTTCCCCAAACAGAACTCAAGTTGTAAATAAAGGGGAATAACGTATTTCTCACTACCAAATTCTTAAAATTTCAAGTTTTGTGGAAAATACAATTTCACAATTTCAATCTTTGAAATCAGTAAGAGCCACGGAAAGTGTGAAGGTGTTCAAATAGGCCATCTAGAGATCTAAAAACCAGAACTAACAGGAAACAGAATGCTCTTTACTCAAATGTAGGCAGGGTCTGACTGTTCTCAGCATTAAGGGTATTCATGGACACTGCAAAGGGGGAACGTATCTGAACAGTGGGGAGACTTGGACAGTGAATTGCCACATTAATAGTATCAGTGCCAAATCTTCAGATTTAGAGGCTCTGGTGAAAAATTAAACCAACAGCAATTTTCAATGTTTGTAGCATCTGCAACCAGAATTCAGCACTCAGAGCTTGGACAGCTCCACAGGCCGCGATCGGGTCGCAGCTTTAAGTCTAATCAATCTACTCATAGCCAGACTGTCAATGACAGCCAGACTCATTAGCGATTTACTGAAAATCCTCCAAGACTTCCCTTTAAAAACAAAACGACTTCCACATTTAATTGTCTATCTAAAAGAACATACGCAAGAAATTAGGAGATCTAAATTAAATTTATTAATAGGAGAGCTTGATGGTGCTTAATTCCAGAGACCAGAGCTCTGATTGCTGGGGCTTGATGAAAAGTAAAGAGAAATCGTAGTGACATAATTAAAAACATGACTTTTACCATCCTTGAAATTCTATGAATTCGTTACCCATCTTGAGAAATGGGTAAAATTGAAAACCATCAAAATAACTGCACTTCTTAAAAATTGGATTGTATGAGTGAAAGGTGTTTATGAGAAGTCGATGACTCCGGATCTTATCATCCAAGAGGACAGCACAGAATAGTTAATATGTTCCTTGAGGGACTAGGATGCTGACGTCTTTTTCTGATACCCGATCATTACGTGACTGAAAAAAAAAAAAAAAAAAAGGAAGTCATTCCATGAATAAAAATCGGAGCGCAACAGTGCAACAAAATATTCTGTACTTAAAGGCCACAGGCAGACAGATGTTGACAAGGAAGGCTCTTCTAAAACCACGTTCAGATAGATTTCTGCTAACTGCACATATAAATAGGAGCAGAGGGCCGGTCACCTCTGTAACCACTGGCAGCAGCAGCAGCAGAAGCCGCAGCTTCAGACACAGCCAGAGGGACCTCAGAGCAGAGAAGGCGCTGCCGACTTGCACAACTGCCTGACCAGGCAGTTCCAGCAGACCCCGGCTGAGCTGCGGCCCTCCCTCTTCCTTCTTCTACTTCTTTGACTTTCCCTCTTTTCCTTAATCACTTACTTCTTTCTCCTGGTGGACTTAGGCCACTTTGTCTCCCACCCCCACTTGAGCTCCTCGCCTCCTCTTTCTTCCTTCTCCATCTCTCTCCTCGCCCCCTTCTCTCAGTGTCACGCTTCCTTCTAGTTCTGTGCGTCTGCAAACTTTTGAACAGAATACTGGCCTCAGCAAACAAGTCCTCCAGCTCCTCCTGCTGCTCCTGCTCATTCCTGCGGCTTCTCAGACACTAACGCCAGACGGTGATGCCTCTTGGGTTGTGACTCCAGCGCAGAAACTTGGAGGAGCCCTTTGCCCGCCGTCTTACTTGGCAACAAACCTCTCCTAGCAGCGGTAAGAGTTGAATGGTAAGGGGAAAAATATCTTACCAAACCAAACGACTCCTTTGTTGATTCTTTCACCCCTCAGCATCAGGGTACGAGTTAGCGTTCCTTCGCACCAGGTTTGGCGAGTTATCGGGCACTAGGTATATACATATTTTTTTCTCACTATAGCGAGAGGGAAGTGGCAGGGTGCGCACAGGCTGTCATTAAGCGGTATTCAACACTGGGAGCCGGAGCTTTGCTCTGTCCCTCCCCCGGCTCGGGGAGTTTCCTGGGGTTGGCGGGTGAAAGGCCAGGGGCGTTCTGACAGCTGTGTGCCCTCTTTTCCCTTCTGCGCAGAATGACCATGTGTAGCGGAGCGAGGCTGGCCCTCCTGGTCTACGGGATAATAATGCACAGCAGCGTCTACTGCTCACCTGCCGCCGCAGGACTCCGGTTTCCTGGAATCAGGTAGGTGCTGGCCGCCCGGGCTGAGCTGAGGCTTGGTTTCCCCTAACACTTCCTCCTGGTCGTCCTCCTGCAGTTGCGCGGTCCCGGCTCTGACCATCTCCCCACCGGCTCCCAGTACGCCGCTGTCAGCCTGGGTCCGGCCTCGGGTCCCTGGCCCTGGACCCGGCTCAGCACAAGGTCCGGGCAGGCTCCACTGCGGCTCAGCGCCCCTCCCCCAGCCCAGCCCGCCGCAGCAAAGGGGCCGGGGTAAAGCAAGGGAGCTTCAGCAGGCTAGAGAAACCTCCCCTCCCCCAGCCCCGCCCGCGGGGGGCAGGGCCGGGCCCCGAGCTTGACTTCTTTTCCCTATTCTTAGCTTGAGTTAGGAGAACTTCTCTGGTGCCCGCAGCCAGGTTGGAGGGTTGAGCGTGAAGCTCCCGTGGACTTTGCTTTGTTACAGCTTGTTCTGGACTATCGGGGCGGGGTCTCCCTCTCTCTCCTCTGATCTCCCTTTCGCTTCAATTCGAATTCTTTCCCCTGGAAGAGCTTTCTCTCAAGTGATACATTTTCCAACTGCAATTTGAATCTCAGACTGTCTTGGGGAGGGGGAGTGTTGGCCGGGTATGGTTGAGGAAAAGCGATTTGAGAGAAGAAAGAACAAGAATGAATCTGAAAGGAAGGGGGAGCTTGTTTGGAGGTCTTGAAAGGAAAGGGGAGGAACGGATGAAACGGATGCAAGGCAGGAGGAAGAGAAAGCAGGCAGGCAAGGCAGGACCAGGACAACCCTGCCCGCCCGAGGCTGGAGTAATCCTGGCTTTTTTCTTAACCCCTGGTTTCTAATCGGTTGGCACTGCCAGGTTCCTTACGCAGCCCCAAAGTCCTGGGGTGGTCAGCCTGAGAGTGGAAGCTCCCTTTGCAACGCAGCTTCCGCGCTCCGCTGGGCTCCCGGCTCCCTGCAGCTAGGAGCGCGCTTTCTGCCGGCAAAGCTGCTTCTCGGAGCCGCGCCCAAGAAAGGTCGCCTTTAGGGACCGCTGACCATTGATTTGGCCGGAGAGATGGGTTCTGACTTCAACATTAGGATTCCAGCATCCGGACACGGGGCAGGGATGAAAGTGGCCAGAAAGACCCGGGGACTCTGGGAAGCTGGGCTACAGAAGAGGCGCGTCGCCGACGAAGGGTGGGTGTGGGGCTGACGGAGGCATGTGCTCCTTACCTCTCCACGGATGGAGGAGAGGCGAACAGAATAACGAAGTACGACTCTAAACCCTACTAGAGAGCGCTACTTTCCCTGGCCGCGTTCCGACTCTCTCCAGCGGCCCAAAGCGAGGGGGTTTTGCGTTTTAGCCCATCACTTCCCGTCCTATATCAAGGATAGAGGCGCTAGGCAAGGGCGACTTCGAGACCGCGGCGCTCCTGTTGGCTCTCCGTCCCCTGTTGACCCTTTCCCTTTCCGCCGCCCAACATCCCTAACAGATTAGCGTGAACTATTTATTTAGCGGATTTAAAAGTCCTATTTCACTCCTAGCAATTTTCAAAGTCCCGAGTGCCTGGCACTTTCCTCGGGCGAGGAGCACCAGAGTGCGCGGACATGCCACAGAATGAGCCACGGCCAAACAGGCTAAGTTTAGGGGCATCTATTATTCATGTTCCTGCCAGATCCTCTCCCGCCCAAAATAGAAGCCGGAGGTTCTCCATGACCTACATCTGCGCGGGGAAGGGCTCCCCTGGGCTCAGAGGCTGGTGGGGGTGGCTGGCGGAGTCGGGCGCCGCACACCCCACCCATCCACCCTCCCTCTGTTTCTCTCTGGGCCTCCCTATCGGGTCTTCGCCTTGGCCTGCGTCTTGTCTCTCAGGACCTTTCTCGTCCCCGCCCGTGGCTGCTTGTTTGGGGTGGCTCAGGCGCCAGGCCCGTAGGGAGGTAGATCCTTTTCGATGGCCAGGTGTACCGGGTCGGCACAGACATCTCGGCTTCCCAGGGCCCTGCAAGGGCGACCCTTTATCCGCGAGAGGACGGGTCGGAGAGCAACTTGGAGGGATGGGGAATTTCTCTTGGGTGTACTTTCTTTCGCCTTCCCTCTACCCCCTCCTCCGTCCCGGAAGAAGTGTCAATTCTCCGTGGGGGGACCTTTAGAAAGAAGGAAAATCAGTCGCGAGCCCCTTTCTCTGGGTCCTTGCAGAGCCGGGGAGGGACTTATACTGACCACTCCTTCTACCTCCCCGGCTATCCCCGCAGGCCGGAGGACGAGGCGTACGACGAGGACGGAAACCCGCTGCAGTACTTCTACGACTCTGACCCTCCCGGCGTGGGGAGCCCCGCCTCCGCGCTGCGCGACGCCTACGCACTCTACTACCCCGCAGAGAAGAGGTACCACCCGCGCGGCCTCCGCTACGGCCCGGGACTGAGGTGGCGGGAGGGGTAGGGTGGTGGCCCACCGAATAGGTTGTTTTTCATAAAACCCCTCAAGCCTCTCTTCTCTCTGGCTGGTACCCATGAGAGCGACAGAAAGTTAGTAGCGGGTCGGTCTGTGTGGCCGTAAGGGTCGCGCGGGACCAAAAGGTCTGTGGCCCAAGGAATGGCCGGGAGTGCGCGCCCCAACCAGACTCGATGCCTGCCATCCCTGGAGGACAGCAGGAACTCCCGTTCCTAGCAGTCAGTCGCGGGAACATCCCGAAAGAGTAATTCGCTAGTTTTGTGCCTCCGGAGGGGTTTCCCGTCAGCCTCCCGGAGCGCCGAGGCGCGTGCGTGCCCAGCTGGGGGCCTGGGGCGACCTCTTGGGGACAAAGTCAGTGACCTTGGGCGCTCACTTTGCCTCCCCGTTAGAGATGTCGCCCAAGGGATCCTTAACAAGGCCTACCGCAAAGTACTGGACCAGCTGTCCGCCAGGAAATACCTGCAGACACTCGTGGCCAAGGGCCTGGGGTAAGAGTTTGCGAAAGAGTTAAGCGGCGCAGAACGGCGCGCGAGCTCCGGGGTGGGTGTCCGTGCGAGCGAGCGCGCGCGGGGTGGGCGGTGCCGCTTCTGCGTTCGTGCGTGCGCGTGGGCCCGAGGGTGCGTCTGCGCCGCAGGGTCTTCGGGGCCGGCGGGCGATCACAGGCGAAGGTTCTGATACAGCGCCTTAAGTTTGGCGAGACAGTTCTGAGAGGCAAGAGGCAAGGAGAGGGCAAAGAAACCGGGGAGTTTGATCGTTTTGAATTAAAAAAACAAAGAAAAACCAAATAGTCTCCTTCCCTCCCCTCTCATCTCTCCCAGTCATTGAAAACCTTCGAGCTTCGCGGGACGATTTGCTATAATTTCTTCTAAGCATGATTGTTTTTTTTAAACCATTCTTTTACTGTAAATTCAAATCGAAACCCAACAAATCCTCAAATTTGGGCAGTTAGGGAAACAAACAGTTCTTGCGCGTGCCAGACAAACCCAGAGCACAGGGCTTGCGTGGAGCATCTCTCAGCAGAAGGCAACGTTTTAATAAAGCCCATGGGGAAACAGATTACATTTTTCGCAATGAATAATTCATGTGATGAAAAATATTGCCTACAGCCTGTCGACTTATATTATTATCATCACGTTTTTCAACTTAGCGTGCGGAAGGGGAGGAGTGCTCATGTCTGACTAGGAATTGCAGAATCGATGTAAAACTCCCAGGAAGCAGCCAACGTGGCACTTGGGGCTCTCTGGTTATTTTTTCTGTACCGGGGAGAGGGGTTGGTGGTGGGAGGGGTGAGAGGAACAGTTAGGACAAGTTAGTGCAAAAGCGCGGATGGTCAAATCTCAAAGGGCAGTATTTGGGGACAGGTTAGGCGTGACTCGCGCATGCCTCTGGCCCGGACCTCATCTCGGGTCCCTTCCGTAAGGATTTAGTGCCGGGAAAGCCTCGGTGGGGAGGGAGGAATGAGGGGTTTCCATCACAGCCCTCCCCTCCGGCTGCTTATTGGCAGAGGAAGGCGGCGCGGTGGGCAATGAGAGCCGTGCCTTCCCTGAAGGCTCCCGCGTGGGGTGGGGCCCACCTGCTCCCCGCAGCTATTGAATCTGTGTCTCCCGCCCCGCCACCTCTTCCCGACCCCTTTCCTTGCAGTGGGAACCTAGGCGGCGGCGCGGAGGACGACTCGGAGCCTCTCTCCAAGCGCCACTCAGACGGAATCTTCACCGACAGCTACAGTCGCTACCGGAAACAAATGGCTGTCAAGAAATACTTGGCCGCCGTCCTAGGGAAAAGGTATAAACAAAGGGTTAAAAACAAAGGACGCCGAATAGCGTATTTGTAGCGGTGAGTTACCAGCTACCTTGTGTATACAATCCTGACACAATGACAAGTCACTTTCCCAACTGACTGAACAGTCATCGCTCATGTGTTCTATCCAAACATGTATTTATGTATGAAGTAAAGCCATTAAATGAATATTTTGATAATAATATTGTTTTTTCTTTTTACAAAGCACTAGAGAATGCACAGATATACTTTGTGGACCAATTATTGATATATATATTACAAATATATATATTAAGAATATTTATAGGTATAATAGCAGTTCATACAGAGTGTGCACAAGGATTGAAAATTCGCCTGAGCTGTTTATGTTTTTATATAAAATAAATAGAAAAATAGACAATCATTGTTTTGAATATTACTCCTATTTTTGTAAAATGGAATTAAAAGGATAGTATTTTTATCCACGACAGGCCTGAAGATATTAATACTGACCATTTGCTACTGTACATAACGATGCCCTGCTCCAGGGAGATTTGGAGGTAATGATTTGGGAGAATTGCTGAAGGGCATTCTTTCCTAGCGAGTCTCTGGGGCAGGTTGCTACAGTCCCAGCTGAACTCAACTAGGACTGTCCCCTTTTGTCCCCCTCGCTGGGTGGCAATTCCAATACTTCTGCTTTCTTTGATTCTACTTTTATGTGTACTTGTCTCTCTTCAGACTCTCAGCCCAGAGGAAATTCTCCTGATAAAAACAACAGCTCAATCCAAATTGTGCTTCTCCCCAGAATTCACACCACTCCCTGGGGGAAGTGTTGGGTTGTACAGAGAAGGGAGACTTGGTAGAAAAATCTCCCTTTTTTGTACTTCCAGGAAACTCAATATCCCGAGGTTAGGGCAATTGGAACAGAGTGAAAGAAATGTAGGTATATTGGAAGAGGCAGAGCATAAAGCAGTCAGAGGAGGACCCTGGAGAGGGACTGGTTTGGAGCTGCCCCAGGTCTGGGAGGCTGAGGGTAAGCCGAGTCCCACCATAGGTCCCCTGCTGACTGACTTTGGGCGCTGGATATTGGAAATGGATGCAAAGTACAATGTGTTTTTCTCCAGTGCTGTCAGTGCTTCTCATCTTGTGAAATGACCAGGATGCTCCCCTTTGAACCCGGCTCTGTAGGAGCCACACTTTTGTGATTTTCTGAAGACTCTTTCCCACCCTCTTGCACTGTTGAAGTACCGGTTACCATTTTTCATTCATTTCTCTTAAACTTGTGAATGCTTCTTACTTTTTTTGTTGTCTGATGCAAGCACTTATTGTAAAGTTTAGGAACCCCTGTGTAGTTACCACTAAGTAATTATGCACTAAATATGAACCTTTTGTTTCTTGTTTATTGAGTTTGTAGGTAAAATGTATTTTTCTACATTATGGCTTATTGCTTAGTAAAATTTATTTCATAAAACCAACCTTTGTCATATTAGAATGTGTAGTGTTCACATGTTGCTCAGTTTTTCTAACTGATAAATCATTTAAACCTCATCTTCATATGTATGAGTACTATATTATATTTGTGGTCAAAAGTGAGGTAAGCAAGCTCCAACAGACCTTGAGAACCTCCCCCTTGTATCCTTTCTTGGCTACAGAAAGCATGTCTGTCTGTTTCCTATCAATTCCTTGAACATGTGAGTAATCTCTATAAACAAAAGAACCTTCACCCAGCAACCAGATCAAGCTACAACAGGCAAACCAGCCAAACTCCCAAAATTCAGGCACAGATTCTTTTGGGGAAAAAAAAAAAAGAGAACAAGAAAAGATTAAACATTAGCTTGTAAAGTTTAAAGGACCTTTCTTTTTCCTTTACGGATTTGATTCAGTATGAAGTCATAAATCAAAGAAAACAGAATTGGATTTGCATTCCCAGGCGGGATGGATGCTGCCAGGAGATCACATTGCAAACAGAGAAAGCACAGAGGCATTCGATCTATGCCTGAGTCCTGTGTATGGGATCAATCTTTCTTTAATTCTGCAGTCTCCTCAGGCAATGTGACACGGGATGCAGTTTTGCAGCTTTAGTGCCTTTCTTCGCCTTTTAAATCGCCACGAATCACAGATGGCTATTTAGTGGCCCTACAATGCTGCAACACATCGGCTTGCATTTTAGTCTTAATTATTTGTTTCTTGGATAATGGGCAGAGTTTTCTGTATTTGTGTCAGCTGTTAGTGGTGAAATAGGGCTCTAGTTAACCTTTTATTTATGAAGTCTAATTTAGTGTTCCCGTGGCTAGTTGCAAGCATTTACAGTGATCACCCAGTTTAATCTTTTGTATACTTTTTAGAAATGCCAAGAGCCTTACTAACCTGGAGCAGATTTATGATATAGTGATAATTTAGGTAGATGTTAGTCTTGGAGCTCTTATTTTGTGTGCAACTGATTATAAAAACATCTTAACCAAGTATTATTACACACATGATATCTATAACTAGGACTTTGATAACTGTTATATAAAGTGTGTAAAATTTGTATGAATAAATTTTTGTAAACAATGCAACTTCGTCTAATGTTTGGAGAAAAAAGACATTTAGGAAATAACTAAAATCTCTTAAAGAATTATATTTTCTTTAGCAATCATAAGATCTTTCATGTCTGGAATATATAAGCATCCATGTATTTTCATAAACTGTACTTTAATATATGCTTGATGTGTTAACTGAATTCAACTAAAAATTTAAAGTAGCTACTCAGATGGAGATGCCTAAGAAGATATTAAGTTCATAAATAGGCATGGATGTTGGAACACTTCTCGGATGCACCATTTAGATAAATTTCCATCCCCTAGTGTATATATACATTGCTCAATATTTAGAAAGTTACTATCCACTGGTGGGAGTTAGTACCTGGGTATTAGTTATGCTTCTAAAATAGCAATCTAACATGTTCTTTTACAAGTAACTCTTCAGACTAAATTGGTCTTGATAAAATTCTGCATAAAAATGACTTAAATAATCAGTTTTGGAGGTTTTAAAATATGTTTAGAGATCTACAAACAACTATTTTTGATTAACGTGCTTTGGGTGGAAGGAAAAAGAACATGAACAAGCAAAGAGTTAATTGAATACCTTTAAAAATGTATTTTGAAAGGACAAAATGTGAACAGTCATTTGTGGATTCTTTGTTTTATTAATTGAGATTAATGAACTTTAAAGCAAAGCCTTCATATGAAATTCCCATGAATTTCTCAGTTGTGTTTATTTTGGAGCCCTTGATTTCTGGGCTTAAAAAAAATATTGAAAGTCATTTATAATAAGTCAAATACTATTTAATTTAAATTGCCAGAATTTCATCTTAAAAATTAATGCATTCAATTAATAAATCAATAACTATGTCACAGTAATATTAAAGAATGAGCAAAAATCAGCAAGGATTCAAAAACTATCTTCAAAACTTGGCTCAGTATTTAAGGCCCAGAATCATATAGGGAGGAGCTTATGATCTAGAGATCTCATTTGTAGTAAGTTACAAAAAAAAAAATACAGTACAATTCATGTTTATATTGAATTTTATTTAATAAGTTTTTACTTCTCCATCTTTAACTGCCTACCCCATTGAGCTGCTGGTGTGGTAAATGGAAGAATGAAGAAAAATAATTTATTTGGTTGGGGGCTAATGACTTGTCAAGAAAGTGGAGATAAACCCCAGATTGGCTGACTTCAAGTGAAGTTCATGTATATAGCACCTTGCTATATTCTCTTACATGGGATCAATCAAATGATAGTTTTCCCTTGGAAGGCTTGATATATTTAGGTAGCCAAGAAGTGTGCCTTGTTGCTATTAGGTCTGGGAATACATTAATACAATACAGTAAATATTTATTGAACATCTAAAACCAGGCACACTGGTTGAGAGAGCTTAACACCTGGGAGTTAAAGTAGTATTTTTCCAAAGAATATTCTTCTGCTACAAGATCCTTATTCATAATGTAGATTGCAGGCCTCCACCAGGACACGTGAATCTGTGTTTTAAGTAAAAACCTTAGATTAATGGGCCCTAAATTTGAGACCACCTAGATATAGAATTTGGTGACATACGTGTGCATATATGTGTGCTGAGACTGGGTGGTTTTTTTTTTTATGTTAAATAAGCAACAAGTCATGCTACCTATACACAGTAATAAATATATCAATAAGCTCTATTCTCCCAGGATGGACATTAGGTTCTTTGAAAAATTGCAGTATTTCCGGTAGGTTATTAAAGCCATAGTTAGCATTATTTCACTTATATATTCTGGTTGGACATCTCTGTCAAAAGGGCTTCTGGAAGGAGAGTGATCCTGTAAGTAGAGTCCAAAAAATCCAATCACATGACCAAGAGATGAATGAAATTAGAGAAACCGTGCAGCCATCTGGCAGTAAGTCTGCAGATCCAGAAGTCAACTTCGGATTGTATCATACCCAAATTTGGCTTGAATGTATCCCCACTACTGTTTACAAGAGGATTTCCGTTGGATGCCCCGCTATGACCTCAGACTCAACCCTAGTGTTCACATGGTTACAAAATTAGGAACCAAGATTGAGTCTGAGCTCTTCTCTTACATTGCAACCTTTTTTGACGAAGGGAGGTACCTTCTCCTCTTGCTGCTGCCCATTGGTTTGTAACTGGGCAGCCCAGTGTAGTCATTCCCACTGTTCCCCCAACTCAGTCCTTCCTCTTTGGGAGGATGGATTCATACCAGTCTTTGAAATGCTAATGTTCCTTTTCATCTCCCGACCATCCCTCTATGCCCCAATGTCTTTTCTCTGTCTACCCCATCTAAATATTCTGTAAGGTCCAGCTCAAGTCCTCTTTTTCTAGGGCTCTTCCTCAGCCTCTCAGAGTGACCATAGCTTCATTCCTCCCATGTCCACCCACACACTGTTCTCCTGTGACCCTTGCTCTCTGTAGTACTACTTTTTTTTAAAAGATTTTATTTATTTATTTATTTGATAGAGAGAGCACAAGCAGTGGGGGTGGCAGGCAGAGGGAGAAGCAGGCTCCCCATAGAGCAGGGGGAGCGTGATGCGGGGCTCGATCCCAGGACCCCGGGATCATGACCTGAGCCGAAGGCAGTTGCTTAACCAACTGAGCCACCCAGGCGCCCTGTAGTACTACTTCTGATCTCTAATTTCACACTGCTCTGCTTTGTTTCTTAACTGTTTTATAAGCTCATGGCTGTCTTCCCAGCTAGATGAACTCCTGGAGGCCGTGGCCAGTGCATTGCACTTTAATGCCAACATATTTCTGGGAACATAGTAAATATCTCTTTGAGTGACTAAAATAACCAGAGGACTTAAGAATTCACCATGGCATCTCCCCCTTACTCTAATAGGACAGCTACAAAGCATATATAGGAAGTGAAATTAACTTACTAATTAAGTGTTCATCATAAATGAAACTAGATCTCCCTCCAGGAAAAGCTATATAGAAAAGAATGCCAAATTAATTAGATGTGTTCCTGCCATAAGATAAAATGAACTTTAAATTCACATATAGGCAAAAGACTGCAAAAGACTCAAGCTCTAGGCATTTATTTTTTCATTCTGATAAAGAAAAGAAGGATTGTATTTTCATACTAAAAAGAATTTACCTTATGCCTCAAGACAGTAATACCTTTTCCTAGAATAAAAGAAAAAGGGGATTCTTGAGACACAGACTGGGAACTGGACTGCTCTTAAAAATGGTAATTTACAGAGTAGTTTTCTGCAGCTGCCAAAGAAACTTCTCCCATCAACAGAGATGTGATTTGAACATGAGTTCATAGACAGGAAAGAGGATATAATGAAAAATATTTTTTAACAACAATGGAACATTATAGTAGGTGCTATTATCTGGTCTAAATTTATTTTCTTCTTGGCTATATCTTTGCTATACATTACAGAATCCTAATTCAGGGAGCAATATTACCTATAAACCTAAAAGAAAATAGACAATATGAAATGTGTCTGTGTATATTTCTCCTTCTCTTATTAACTACCCTGATTTTTGCTCTGTTGATCACATGCCCCTCTTGGCTTTTATGGGATACTAACTCTAGATACAACTTCTAGATATAACTAATCAGGATAATTGTACTCCTGACCACAATTCAGGACTTGGCATGTGATCTATTTTAGGATAGTGAGATTAGAGAAGAATTTCTTTTTCCTGAAATTTTTGCTGGAGGTTTTTCTTCTGGGAAAGAAGTTTTACTTTCCTTCTGGGTGGTGTAGTATATAATGTAACACACCATATAAGAAGCCAGCCCTACAGTGGAGATGATATCAGGAAAGACAGAGAAGAGTGACAGAAGAACCATGTCCTTAACAACATCATTGAGCCCTTGAATCAAACCAACACTTAAGCCTGAACTACTACTGGACTGTTCTTTTGATATAAGCCAATAAATCCCCTTCTTGCTTAAGCCAGTTTTTGTTGTTGTTTATTTTTTGTAATCTCAGTTAGGACCTGTGTCCCAAGTAATGGAAAACCCAATTCAAGCTGATTCATTATCTTTTCTTCAGAGCTCAGAAGAGGGTATTAAAACTGGTCTGCAGAAGTTCCGGCCAACAGCAAGTGTTACAAATCCCAGTGCCTCAAGACTTCACATTCTCTGCTAAAATTCTACTCTAATGTTTTAATATTTAAAAATTATAAAATGCCTGGAAGTGAACCCTAATAACTTTTTTTTGACTATAGTAAGAACTACACTTTGAGGAGCCCTCCACATCCTTTGCTACCAACTATGCTACTTCTTTGAACCACTAGTGCCTTAGAAGTGCTCTGCTCTGAAATTTTTAAAAAACTCTGCTTTCTGAGTACAGACTACTATCCTATCATTGCTGCCATTGCCTACATCCATGAACCTTGCAATAAAACACAGCAGAGAGCCACTTTGGAAGACAGTTTGGTTGTTTCTTACAAATTAAACATACTCTTACTGTAAGATCCAACAATCAGGCTGGATTTAGGTCTACACAGAAACCTGTCCATGGATGTTTAGAGCAGCTTTGTTCATAATTGCCAAAATTTGGAAGAACCAAGATGTCCTTCAGTAGGTGAATGGATAAATAAACTATAGTACATCCAGGCAATGGAATATTCAGTATTAAAAGTGAATGAACTATCAAGCCATGAAGAGATATGGACAAAATGTAAATGCATATTACTATGTGGAAGAAGCCAATCTGAGAAGGCTTCAAACTGTATGATTCCAACTATATGACATTTTAGAAAAGGCAAAACTTTGGAGCAGTAAAATGATCAGTAGTTGCCAGGGATGGCAGGTGGGGCTGGGGCTGGGGTGGAGTAGGGACAGGAGAGTTGAATAGGCAGAGCACAGGGGATTTTTAGGGTAGAAAAAACTCTGTATATTATGGATAATAACGGGTATACCATTTTATTTTTGTCTAAACCCACAGAATGTACAACACCAAGAGTTGTCTTAAGGTAAACTACGAGCTTTGGGTGATTATGATGTGTCAAAGTAGATCCATTCTTGGTAAAAATAGTACCATTCTGGTGAGTAATGTTGATAATGGGAGAGGCTATGCATGTATAGGAAATCTCTGTACTTTTCTCTCAGTTTTGTTGTAAACCTAAAACTGCTCTAAAAAACAAAGTCTTAAAAAAAAAAAAGACAAAACTCAATAGAGACTCACGCCAGTTTTCTGACATTCTATCCTTCATTTTCATAAGCTACCTGCCTCTTTCTCCCTTCACTATTTCCTCACCCACCTTGGATCAGTTTAATGACCCTCCCTGGGACCCTAAATGCTTTCATTCTCTGACCATTTCTTCTACACTCACCTTAACACTTCTCAAACTTGGATCAACTCAACTGTGTGCTTTCTCCTGGTTGCTGAGGGCTGTTGGAAAAATCTGGCATCTGTTTTGATCCAGCCCTGGTTATAAATTTATGATTACCTATGTCTGTTGGATCTATAATGCATTCATTTCTAATCAGTTCTTTTTTCCATTTCCTGTACTTGTTCTTTTTATTCTTTAAGATCTTCAATTCATCTTGCCCTCTAACTTCATTGTTAACTTTGCCTCCCACTTTGTAAAAACAAAGAAAAACAAAACTACCTCAGTTTCTTTCCCTTTACCACCAAATGTTTTTTCACTTCAAGTTCCTATCTCAATTTCTTGCCATCTGTGTGTCCTCCAAAATTTTACTGAAATTTCTTTGTATCAAATTGTCCCATATTTTCTGAAATACCTCTGCAGTCCCCATTCTATGTTATCTAGCATCTCCTTCATTCATTAAACTTTCTTTTCACTTGAATCTACCGGTTTTCCCTCCTGCTCCCATACCTTTCTGCTTCTTTTCCCAGTCTTTTTATGTTGCCTCTTCTTCCTTCTTAAATGTGGATGGCCTCAAGTTCTGTTCTTCCTCCTTTTTCCTGTATTTTATACTTTTTACCTATAGTATAGGTAAAATATACTTTTACCTTGGATGAGCTTATCTGTGATGGTTTGAAGGCTCTCAATTCCACAGCTCTTGTGAGTGAACTCAAACGTCCAACTGACATATTCATTCGATGTCCAATGGGTACCTTAAGCTCAGTATATTCCCAATGAAATCATTATCCACATTTATTCCTCCTCTCTGTTTCTGGCATTGTTATCCACCATGCTACCCAATCTAAATACCTCAGAGTATTCTTCCCTTTCCTCCTCTTCACTCATTCATTTAATTGGCCTCTAAGTCTTATGAATTTTCCAATCCTGTTTTCTGCAAAGCTCCATATTCACACAATCTTTTGCTGTTTTTGCAATAGCCTCCTAACATTTTGGCTCTAATTACTCCTCCTAGTCATTCTTCTCTGCCTCCAAAATGATCTGTCTAAAACAAGACCCTGGTCATGATACTTCCCTATGCTGGCTTAAAAAAATTTTTATGACTTCCTGTAACCTATTGGTTGGAGTCCAAAGACTTTGGAAATGTCTTTAAAAACTTCCCCCCCAATATACCTTTCTCTTCTCATCTATCACCTTCTATTTATGGCTCCTTCTCCTTGGAATGCTCTTCTATTCTTTTTTTTTTTTTTTCATGGTGAAATGCTACTGATCTTTCAAGGAAGGACCAGCTCCTTTCTCTGTTTTCCTGCTGCATTTTGTCATACTACTAGTTTAGTATTTAATTGCACACATGTCTTTTGCTGATAGGTTGAGAACCCAAGGACCATAATTATTCAACTTCCAATCCTTAGGGCTTGTAGTTTCTGGCACATAATGTAGTTTTAATCACTATTTGTTGACTTGGAATTAATCCCGTGGAAGTTGGTGAACAATTATTTTCCATATAGACAACAGGAAAAAATAAGTTATAACATGAAGGATTTTGGTTAGATATTAGGAAGGATTTGGGTAGCAACAAATGCTACCCAAATGAACGAAGAGTCAAAGCTTACTCCTTTGAATTCCCAAAGTGTCTCTGTCCTGAGGTTGTCTGAGTTCTGTAGGTCTGTTTTCCTCTGTTTTCTTGTCTTCTGATCCAAGTATGTGATAAATCTTATACTCTCAGGCGACAGATGGGAACAGTAACACAGAACTTGCACATAGTAGGTGCTCACTAAAAGTTGTAGATTGGTTAAATGACTGTGAACTTGTTTTCTAGGAAAACATAGGCCTCCAATTTAGAGTCCAGTTCTTTGTAGTTGCTCAAAGGCCCCAAGTATATTTGACCTTGTGCATTGACTTGTGTGTCTCTAAAATGTAAGCTTTGATGGGAAATGGGAAAAAAAAAAAGCATTCAAACAATAGACATGAGACTTTCTTAAGTGGTTGGGAATTTTCCATCTGGCCTGTAGATGCAGAAGTTCTTGGATGATCCCCTGCTAAGATCTCTTCTGGCTATCTCACTTTGAGTGTAAAAAGGGATCATCAGAGGAAGGCAGTCTCACTTCTTTACTGTCATATACTTTCTTGCCTGTGGAAACGAGATGCTTGGTCCTACAGTGAGCTGGGGAAATAAAGGATGCTTTTAGCATTAATTAGATGGAAGCTATCTTGGGATTGTGATTTTGCAAGGGGCACATCTTGCTCATATAACTTTCATAATTATGGAAGGAGCTGGTAATCCCATTTGCAGATTCTATGTTCTGAACATGAGATTATTTATTGCGCTTCAATTAGAGAGAGGGAAGGAGAAGAAACAAAAATGTGAATGAGTTCAATTTGCAGATTGCTAGACATCCTAGTAGAAAGGCTGTTGAAAAAGATATTGAAACTGCCAAAGCAAGGCTTCTAGATTCCCATAAATCTAATCAGTACATGTTTCTCTCTATTATTACTGGTAATGGGGAGGGGTCCTGCTTTTCTTACAAGGATCTTTGTTTGAGATGTGGTAAGGGAGAGTGCCTTTTTTTAAAAACAGTTTAAAGTTAACAAATCCATTTTAATGGAGTCCATGACGTTACTGTGACGGGCATCCTACCATAGAAGGGAAAAAATAAACAAATTTATGAAGTAAGGGTTTGTCTGATTATACCTTGAGATAACTAATTTGTAGTCATTCTAAACAAATTATCTCTGTGTAGACTAGAGTCATTTAGACTTTAGGCTTAGTTTTGCTTTTCATTCAAGTGATCTAAAAACTGTAGGCAACTTGATCACCCAACTGTTGCAAGAATATTCAACTCAAGTCTCTGAAAATATCTATTCTTTCTGGTTCCTTTAGATGACCCTGAAAAATCCTTCAGAGAACTGGGCTGGAGACTTGGTGAAAATGAGCACTTGGACACCTACCATATTCTATCATTACTGTGATAAGCAGAAAGGATCTATTTTTAGCAAAGGATATCAGAAAATATCAGGCTGGAGGAGATTTGATGAGCATGATTCTCCAGGCCTTCCAGTTCCTTGGGGATGTGCTTGGGAGGGTAGCCTTGGTCAGTTGCCTGCTCAGGGGTAGGTCTTGTTAGGCAGAGGGAAGACCAAAGTCATAGATTTCCAAATCTCTTTGACTCCCAACTAAAATACTCCATACCCCAGCTTAATTACTTATATGGTTACAGAAATTATCTTTAGCAAGCAAGCTACCTGTGTCCAATATCCTAATGTATTTTCTTATTTTATAACCCTTTGACCGTTGTGCACAGATTATGTAATAATGACCAGACATCACCAGTTTCCAGGCAAATGGAATGAAGTATGTGAGGATGACCAGTCTGAACAGACACAATCAGTTCTGAGCAGGACCATCTACATATTATGTGGGACCTAGACAAAATGAAAATGTGGAGCCCTTTCTAAAAAAAATCCTTAAGAATTTCTAGGCAACAACAGCAGAGTATTAAACCAAGCGCAGGTCTGTTCTGAGCTCAGGGTCCAATGTGACTGTATAGGTTGTAAGGTCATAAAGGTGGCCCTGGTTCTAGATCTAGGCAGGCTGAGTACATTAGGCATCACTAGAGCCTACCCCAGAACCCTGTCTTTATTTGTTCTTAAATGCTCTATTCTTATTGTGTGTATGTGTGTTATTTTGATATGCATATAATTTTATTGTCAGTTCAGTTTGTCATTTACAGTGAAGTAGAGGGGAATAGATTTTTTTTTTATTGTGGTAAAAAACGTATGGGATCTTCCCTCTTAATTTTATTTTTTTAATATGGACTGCTTCACGAATTTGCATGTCATCCTTGCACATGGGCCATGCTAATCTTCTCTGTATTGTTCCAATTTTGGTATATGTGCTGCCGAAGCGAGCACTACCCTCTTAAATTTTTAATTGCTTACTATAAACACAAAATTGTACAGCAGATCTCTAGAACCTTTTCACTTTGCATGTCTGAAACTCTATACCCATTGAACAGTGATTCCCCATTTGCCCCTTGCACCAGCCCCAGGGTAACCACCATTCTACTCTTTGATTTGGTGAGTTTGACTACTTTAGATACCTCAGATAAGTGGAATCATGCAGTATTTATCCTTCCTTGACTGGCTTATTCGATTAGTAGAATGTCCTCAAGTTTCATACAGGTAGCATATGATAGGGTTTCCTTCTTTTTTATGACTGAATAATAGTCCAGTGTGTGTGTATGTACCCCATTTTCTTTATTTGTTTATCCATCAGTGGACATTTAGGTTGTTTCCACTTCTAGGCTATTTTGAATCATGTTGCATTGAACAGAGGAGTGCAAACACCCCTTATCTTCATTGTGTTTTAATTGGTCTGAATATCACTAATAAATAACAGTGCATTCTTTTGGAAATAGAGTTCACCTATTAAAAGGAATAGCATAGAATAATTTTACTGGTTTTGCAGTCTACTCTCTATTGAAATGACCACCTTACGTTACCCAGCTGGCAATGCAGGCATCAATGCAGGCATTCCCGAGAACTGGACTCATTCTGGGAGAATGTGAAATGGTCCAGGCCCCATGCTGTATGCTCTGTGAGAGTAAGGGGCACATTGGTGCTACCTCAGCAGCCTCTATAGGGTTGCATCCCATCAATAGAGTAGAAAGATACCACTCTGAAAAGGATGCTGTGAGACTGAATAAATATTTGCCATAGGGCCTCAGCTCCTCCAGGCAGAGAGGCCTGGGGCATTCAGCTATGAGTACGTCTCTATTAAAAGTTAAAGCTTGAATTACATGCGCTAGCAATGCCTCTAACAGCATCAGTAGGCTCTTTGCTGACTCTGGAATCTGTTCTCTTGTTTGCCTGAATCTTAGTTGTTGATGAGATTCCTGATTAGAATGTTTCTGGGTCTTTTACTCACACAATTTTGTTTTGCTTCAGGGAGAAAAATGGGAAAGTTCAGGTTGCAGCAGTTCCCCTTTGTGAGGAACAAATAGCTTGGTTAAATATGCAAGTGGAAAGGGAAAACAAGAGAGAAAACTGGCTAAGTGAATGCTAGTCCAACCGTGATAGATCTTCTAACAAGCTCTGGGTACTTCTGGCTTTCTCAGTTTTGGTCACTTTGCTGATCAAACCTGTGAGCTGGTGAATGAGGGTAATGCTTCCTTTTATATAGACAGACTTAAGTGTGTAAATCACCTACAAATGCTGTTAGGCTATTTGTACCTGTAGAAGCTTCACTGAGCACCTACATATACTATGAATTCTTTCTTTATTGTGTGGTGCTGAACATTCCTTTTGTTCTAAAATTCTGTGACTTTCCAGTCATCTGTGATAATGAGGAGTGGCTTCTATTACCATATTTTAAACTTGTGAGCTGCTGTGGCTCTCGCCTCTCTACCAGTGCTGCTCAGGAAGGGTCAGGATAGAATTATGTGCAGGAGTACTCAACATGGAGCACTGGGATACAGCTGAGGAGGGAGGGCATGGTCCCAGGGGAGTGGCAGCAAGTGGAATGCATGTTCAATGAATCAGCAAGGCAGTTCTGTTATTTATGTGATATTTGGGCATGAACATGACACTGGCTCTTATTCTGTGATCTTTCGGGAGCTAGGAAACCAGCCTTTTATCGGTCTATTCCTTAGAGTATTGCCTGCAGGGTACTGTGTTTTGGTCTTCACATCTTAAGGTGTGTGTGATAAAATTGGAAAGGGACCACAGATGAGCAATGGAGTTGATTAAAGGCATGAAAAATAGGACTTATGCTTTACAAAGAGCTATCAAAGGAGTTGTGGCTGTTTTACTGGAGAGGAAATAGTGAAAGGATTCTTAGTAAGCTTTGAAGTATTAAATATATATTTAAATGGCACTGATTATCTCTTCTTGAGCAGACCTAAGAAAGCTGGTGGATAACATTTAAATTAGATACAAAAGAACGCCTTTTTAAAAGGAAAGATGACTGAACAAGGGAATGAGTTTCCTAAGAAAACTGAAGAATGCTTCTTTTTTCCTGTTCATGGACAGGCTAGATGATCACATGGGTTAGATAGTGGAGGCTTCTCCCAGAATCTGTATTCCCTGGTCTCAGATCTTCCTTTGACCCCACAAGATGATGTTAGCAACATTCTCTCTTGGATTTAGGGGGGTTGGGATACCTTCCTTACATAACTGTCTTAATATTTGCCTCCCTTTTAAGTTTCTCCTTTAGCCATTTGCCTTATGTTTGCAGGGACACTGGCTTCCCTGATATATTACAGCAGCCTGTGGACTATTGCTAGGGGGCTCGGGCCAGTTCTGACCATAGTAAGTGGAAACCAAGTAATGCAGTATAACCACATCTGTGCATGTTGGAGGGGACAGAATCCCCCACTGCTTGGCCTGACACACGTAGGCAGAAAGATGTAACAAGAAGACTGGATGGATTTTGAAGACCATGGTTTGCAGCCTGGTTCTGCCATTTCCTAGTTGAGTGACTGTGGGTGAGTGACTCAGTTACTGAATCTCATGTTCTTCCTCTATAAAATGAGGATGAACATAACAATACCTACTTCACTGGGATTTTATGAGATTCACATGCCATGAGAAAGTTCTCTGTAAATTACAGATTCTCATGCAGCAGTCAGCCTTGACCACTGGTCAGGGTTAGCTTTTTGCTGATACTCACCTGATTTCTGGTGTCCCTGTACCTCTTCTCTGCTACCTGCTCCTTCATGCTGGACCCTCATGTAGCTGCTGGACTATTCAGGTTTCTGTCTTCCCCCTCCCAAGTAATATTTGGGGCTTCTCAAGTCTCCATATGCAGCTTTCCTTTTCCTCATTCTTTCAGAATCCTAATCTCGACGAGATGGCAACAGTGGGTGGTAGTGGGTTGGTCAGATTAACTTCTCCAGTCACTCAGATTTTAAATGTGCATCCTTTATGAGATAACACGTTGTCCTAATCCATGAAAACACCTGCGTCTTTAAGAAGGCCCATTAAAGAATGAAGGTCATGCTGGTGATAACTGGAATCTCAGCCTTCTGACAAGCCTGTAGGGGTGTATTTCTGGTAGAGGGACCCCATTCAAGTTACACTATGAATGGCATTATCTGAGGAGCCAGGGACAGGGTCTCCCTCCCTAACATGCATACTTACTCACATAGCCTCTCTGAGAATAGTCAATTCAGAGGTTAGGCTGGGGGCAAGTCAGAGAGCTAAATTCTGAACACTTGTCAGTGAAATAATGCTTCCTCTTAAAATAGCTCAAGGATGTTTCTGTGCAAGGTGCTTTCTGTGGATATTTGCATATATATTGTATTAATATTATATATATAGATATAAAAGCTATGTCTATGCATAAGGTGTATCTTTAGCTACAGCATGTATAAAAACATATATTTAAGCACATGCCCAAATATAAGTCATGAAACAAAAATGATTGAACTCACATAAGTTATAATATTTATGTCCTAAGGGTGGCTAAACTTAGCTACAACATCTAATTTGCAGTGACGTCTTTCTTTAACAAGTTTTATAAGAGGGATGATTTAAGTCAAGGAAGAACAGTGACTCATTCACATGGTGGGCCAGTGGCTGAGCTAAGTTTAGAATAGAAGGAAGGCTAGGATCTTCTGGGGCTTAGAGTTTTACTGTGAAGTCATTTTGCTCTTCCACACTTTCTTTTATCATTCATTTAGGTAAAACTAGGAACTTGTAATGCAATAGCAAGATTCTCATTTTCCTTATTTAATTAGTTCACTTAATATAGCTCTCTGTTTTAGGTTCTATTTTGGGACATCGTTTTAAATCGTTTGGGCTTGGTTTGGTTGTTTTGCAATTCATGGTAGATACTACCAAGTTGATTTTTACCTTTAAATTATGACAAAGGTAAAGGCCTCCAGCAATTAGATGTGGAACTGGGGAGACAATTGGGAAGTGTAAGAAGTTTTTTTGCCTCCAAAGGGAGGAGTCAACGATTTGAATAATACATTATCTACATTCATTCAAAAACCTCTCATTTACTATATGAGCTAGGTACTAGGGCCAGAAGGCAGAGAAATTACCCTCAAGGAGCTCACATTATTCTGGGAGGAAGATGGAAATGCAAATAATTGTCACGCAGGAAGAGAAATATAATAAGAGAGGTATAGATAAAAACCTTACTGTGGGAATAGGGAGGAGGGATGAAGCTGGAGGGGTAGGGGTGGCTATTCCAGGCAGTCATTGACAAGTGCCAAGGCTTGGGGATGTGGTGTGTGTAAAGCAGTGTGTAGAGCATGGTGTGTGTGCAGCAAGGCCTAAGTGAGTCTCTTTGGATTTTAATAGTTGGAGCCATTTAAATGCTGAAAGGTTGCCAACTGAAATTGCTCCATGGGAGGCTGAATGGATGTTGCAAAGGGAGGGAATCTGGAGTCCATGACATTTTAAGATTCTTAAAGTTCTCTCTAAATGCTTCTCAAGATTCTCCAAAAGAGGATTCTGATACTCTTGTTTCTGGCAAGGTGAAGGATAGGTCAAGACTTGTGACCTGCATACCTTTTCATAGTAAGTCTCATGCTGAAGGGGAGCAGAAGATGCCACCCTAAAATAGGCCACTTGGACAAACTGATTATTTTAAATTAAACTTACTTAAGAAGCAGCTAGTACAAGAAAGGTACTCTGATCTCCTTTGTTCCCCTGGAAGAAGGAAATAAATCTTCCATGTGAAAGACACCCTCCCTGTGCCAGGAGGGTAGAAGGCATCCTTATCACCAGAGATGGGGAATTCAGGGCTGAGAAAGCTGTATAAACAAACCTTGTTATTTCTTCACTAATCTGCTACGCTAAGCCCCAACTCCTTTGTCTTGTCAATTCTTCACCAATTTATTGTTTCTTTGTCTAAAAGGTATAAAAGCTGCCTGCTTTGGTCACTTCTTGGACTGTCATATTTTTATGGGCAAACTAAATTTGTTTTTCTCTTGTTACTCTGTCTTATGTCAATTTAATTGTTAGACCAGCCAAAGAACTTATAAGGGAAGAAGGGAAAAGTTTTCCTACCCTACAATATACCGTGGTGTAGGCCCCACCCATCTGTGTTTTAACAAGCTCTCCAGGTGAGCATGCTAAAATTCAAGAATCACTGGTCTGAGGAGAGGGGTTGTTCCAGGAACTTCAATTCCTTAATTGACTCAGCAACTCCATGCTTCACAGATTTTCTACCTGCAACTGACTGTTGCTACCTCACCTGACCACAAAAAGCTGCTGCTTTTCTTGGCTCCTTGGTCTGAATAGAAGTCAACAATTTCTCACTTGTTCAAGCCTGGTCAGATTGGAATTTTCAAAAGGACCTTTACTGAGGGAAAGCAAAAAGGGAACAAATAATATTCAGAAGCATAAAAGCCATTGATTAGTATAGGGATAACTAAAAGTTCAGTAAAGTCTATTCACTTATTTAACATCTGCATTGAATATCAGAGACACAAAGATAAATTAGAAATGGCTCTAATGTTAAGGGGAAAAGACAACTATGCAAATAAACATGTATAATGAAGCATGAGAGATGCTGTCATAGAAATCTGGCCTTTTCACGGGACTCATCAACAGAAGTGGGGCCAGGTTTTGTGGGACCCAAAGAATACAAAATTATGAAAAAAAAATTAGGTGCAGGCCTTGAAATTCAGTCTGAAACTGCAGCTTCATTGGCTTGCAGGTCAACATGTCTTTCCTTATCACGGTTTAGGTGATAGCCTCTTCCGGCCAGGACCTGTCTGAATTTTTCTCAGTGACATATCTTTTAGATAGCACAGTGCCTGGCACTTAATATGGACTCAGTAACTATTTGTTGAAAGAAAGAATGAATCTATGAAACAAACTAGTTCTGTCTTTACCCAGACTAAGAGACCCCCAACTGCAATGACTTTGGTTTGATCTTAGTCCTGTGGAAGGCCTGGAGATAGCTCTGTCACACATAGCTTACCCTTTTCTCTCAGGGTTTCTGTGAAACCTGGACTGTCTATATGGATGTTATTACCCGGTTCTCTCATTTCCCCCTGAAGCCTGGACATGTGTGTGAGAAAGGTCCATGCCATCCTAGCTTCAAGGAGCATTAGGTTTGGTTTGTTGGAATGTTACTGTTACATTACCTAGGCTTCTTTGCTCTGGCTTCTGAAACTATTCTACTTGTTCTTAGTCTGTATCTCAGGCTCATGCTTAATTTAGCTGTGCTTAGTCATAAACCAGATGGTAATTGCTGGTTACACCAATTGGTTAAGCTTGGCTCTCTCATTAGGCTTTGGCTATAATCTGATTTGATGTTAATGTTCACTCTATGATTCAAAATGGTAAACTCCATCTTTTCTCAGCATAGAGGATTTATTTCCATATTTTCCATCCTCAGTGAGACTGTCACCCCTATCTGCTTCTCCCCTCTGTGATTACCTACTCACTTTCAGCATTTGGTTTAGATTGTATGTCAACTTAGACCTCATTTACAGAAGCTTCAGGCAAGGCCTGACATGACCCAAGCAGAACTTTTACTCAGAGCCTTGGCTGTTGTGATTCTCCTGAGTATTCTTCATAAATGCCACTTGGCACAATTTCCCATTGCCTTGGCCACACCACCAGTAATACAGCTCTTGCAAGTTTGTGCCTGTGTGTCTACAGGGATCTTCATATTTACTGCTTTGTCTTGTTGCCTTTGGGATTTCTAGATGGCTTTGCTTAAATTGCTTAACATTTGCCTCGTTCATCCCATCTTAAATTTTTCTCTATTGTTGGACATTAATTTGTTTCTACTTTAAAATAATTCTATGTTCTGGGGTGGTGGTAATAGTCTGCTTTTTTGGGTGATGGTTCCATCGGTAGGTTCAGTTTGTGAAATTTATTGAATTGTATTGTTCTCTATAAATATGTTAAGTTTAATAGAAGACAACCTATTAAATGTTATCAAAAAAGTGTATATTTGTACACAAAGCTTTTTATTTCTTTCAGTTTTATATGCATAAATCTATTGGATTACAAACTTTAAAGGCTCCTGCTAAATTGTTTTCAAAGGAGTATATGAGTTTATATCCCCACCTTCAGCAATAACTCTTATTACTGAAAAAATACTTTGATAATATATAAGCAAAACTGTTACATTATTCTAATTTAAAGTTCTTTAAGTATCCATACATTTGAAATTGGTCCAGTTTAGAAACTTCAACTTATAAAAGTAATCTTTCTCTTTGTATGTTTACACATACATAGGTATATATTTACATATACACACAAAACACATAAGGATATACATATCCATATATACATATATGTAAAAATATCATATATATCCATATACCCATTGTGGAAACACTGGAAATGTAGAACACTGGAAAGAAAAATAAGTCTAGGTGAACTCTAAACTCTGAATGCTATGACCATAATATCAAAAATTTCATATCTAAGACCATATAGCAAAAGTCATGATAAAGGATGCTATTCCCAAAAATAATTTCTAATTAGAGCTGATTTTTTTTTCTGAAATGAAAGCTTAGGTACATTTTAATCTAATGAAAAGCACCCTGAAATAGTAGACACCATTGTTGCATGTCTACAAGTTCAATATTTAGACAATTAAGCTCTAGGGATAAAGAGATTCTTTTAGATAGGATTCCATTAAACATTCAAATGGTGAATATTTTACTCCTACTAGTTGTATTTCACTTAAAAAGTTGCAATCTCTTTGTAATTTTGAGCATCTAAGAAAACCTTGCTTGTTCTGGCACATTCTGAATTTTGTTTAGGAAACATTTCATTTGGGAACAAGCAACAATGGAAAATCTGATGACTCTCAGGAGTGATTGCTGCCCAGAAGGTGCATCTTGTTCCAAAATGCACCACTGTGTTTACACTTCTTGACTCTAATAGTCTTCTATCTTTCATACTGAAGGACAAAATGCCCATTACTACTCTCTCCAATTCTCAGAGAATACTAAAAGTTGTGTGTCAAGCCTTGCTAAGACGAAAACATTTCTTACTCGAGTGTTTTATTTCTAACCATGCTTTTTTTTTTTAAGATTTTATTTATTTATTTGATAGAGAGACAGCGAGAGAGGGAACACAAGCAGGGGGAGCGGGAGAGGGAGAAGCAGGCCTCCCGCTGAGCAGGGAGCCCGATGCGGGGCTCGATCCTAGGACCCTGGGATCACGACCTGAGCCGAAGGCAGACGCTTGACGACTGGGCCACCCAGGCGCCCCTCTAACCATGCTTTTAAAGTAGGTGCTTAAGCCAATTAACACTAGCCTGTCTTAGGTTGGTTTCTCAGAAGCAGACCTTAAGAAGAGGATTTTTGTGAAAGCCATTTACTTAGTAGGATTCCCTGATAGGGGGTTGGGAAGTGTGATTTGAAAGGGGTAGAGGGTGTAGTATGAAGCAAAGTTCTACGAAGGAGAGCACTCATTCAAGTTATCTCCATCGGGCTGCAGAGAAGCACGGTTTTATCCTTTTATCCTCTGCACCTGTCAGTCATGCACGGGCTAGGGCTGTCCCCAGGGGGTATAAATTTCGGTTCGGACAGCTGGAGGGCAGACCACCAGAAGGAGTGCCCTAGGAGCCAGTGAGCATGAATGATGAAGGGATTCGAGGACATGGAAGTGGGTCATTGACAGCATTTGCTGCATCAGCTTAAAGAGGACACGGGAGAGAAAGGAGCTGGGTCAGCGTGGACAGAGGAAGTAGACATTTTCATCCAGCTGAGCTGATAGTCCGTGGCTTTAGTTCCATAATCCCTAGAAGTCACCATTTCCCATTGTCATCACAGGCAACATCTGGGAGGACTTTCAGTTGTGGGTGGGAGGGGAAATAATGCCAATAATAATATAATTGAGAAAACTCGTATTTATGTTATGTGCCAGGTTCAGCTACATGCTTTACACATATTTCTACATTTGGTGAGGCCCACAGAATTTTAAGTTGCTTGTCCCAGGTCATACAATTAGGTTGTAGCAGAGCTGGGTCTCAAATGGTGGACTGAGAGCGAGTTCATATTCTCAGTCACTGTGCAGAGCTGTTCCCTAGCCCATCAGTCTCTGCATTTGCTTTGCAAGGGAGAGGGCTCCAGAGGGCAGAATTTTTCATAAGGATGAGGTCATAATTCTTTCTTAGGGCATCATTTCCTTAACAACACTTATCACAACTTATAATCATACATATACATTATATACAATCATGTGTGTGTAATCATATATATTGACTATGGTCTGAGTACCTCAGTGTGCAAGCTACTTGGGAGTAAGGACCAAGCTTTTGGTTCACTGATGATTAGTGTGTTGTGAGTCAGTGAGGGGGCTGCTCAGCATTTCCCCCACTTCCTGCATTGCAGCAGAACATAGGACGGGCTCCTCTTTTTACTTACGTGAATTTGAAGGTTAGACTTTCCTTGATGGCTCTGTGAATCTGGACAAGTTTTTTTTTTTTTTAACTTCTTTGAGCATTGGTTTCCCTGGTGAAAAGTGGGGATAATTGCACCTATTTCAAAAAGATGTTGAGGTGGCTATACCCAATAATTGTACAAAGGGTCTGGTATACAGTAGGATTCAGAAATATTGAATGGGATCAGGTGCAAAGCACAATGCTGTGAGGGTGGCTGGGAGAGGGGCTTTGTTATTTCCCCTTCGAGTTATAACCAGGGATTCAGACTCTACAAAGGACTCTTGGCTTTGTTTCCAACAAGCCTTGACTGTGGCCCTTCCTAACATAGGCTGCGCACGTGTCTGAGTCCATGCAGAACCACAGGCCTGTGAGTCTTGGCTCTGTTGAGAGTTGAAAGAGGGCTTTCTACATCAAAAGGAATGAGATCTTGCCATTTGCAACGACGTGGATGGAACTGGAGGGTATTATGTTGAGTGAAATAAGTCAAACAGAGAAAGACATGTATCATATGATCTCACTGATATGAGGAATTCTTAATCTCAGGAAACAAACTGAGGGTTGCTGGAGTGGGGGGTGGGGTGGGAAGGATGGGGTGACTGGGTGATAGACACTGGGGAGGGTATGTGCTCTGGTAAGCGCTGTGAATTGTGCAAGACTGTTGAATCTCAGATCTGTACCTCTGAAACAAATAATGCAATATATGTTAAGAAAAAAAAAAAAGAAGAAGAAGGTAGCGGGAGGGGAAGAATGAAACGGGGGAAATTGGAGGGGTAGACGAACCATGAGAGACGATGGACTCTGAAAAACAAACAGGGTTCTAGAGGGGAGGGGGGTGGGAGGATGGGTTAGCCTGGTGGTGGGTATTGAGGAGGGCACATTCTGCATGGAGCACTGGGTGTTATGCACAAACAATGAATCATGGAACACTTCATCTAAAACTAATGATGTAATGTATGGGGATTAACATAAGAATAAAAAAAAAAAAGAGAAAGAGGGCTTTCTGTGAGCCCCCACTGCTGCCTTCCATCAGGTAGAAGAATTGGATCGAATGGGTTGTTCCTTAGCCACATAGCTTAGATCCTACAAAGAATCAGGTTCCTGAAGGCACTATTAGACACTTAATATGTGAAGGAGAATAGAATATGCTGCCCCTAAATATGCCACTTTGGCATATTGATTATTTTGAATTAAACTTACTTAAGAAACAGCTGGTGCTATAGAATTTTTGAATCACTATAGAATTTTATACACCTGGGACTAATATAACATTGTATGTCAACTATACTTCAATTAAAAAAATAGGGAAGGAAACAGCTGGTGCAAGAAGGACCCTCCTTTGTTCCCCTAAAAGCAGGAAATAAATCTCCCATGTGAAATATACCCTCCTGGTACAGGGAGGGCATCCTTATCAGCAGAGATGGGGAATTCAGGGCTGAGAAGCCTGTATAAACAAACCTTGTTACTTCTTCACTAATCTACTACCCCAAGCCCCAACTCCTTTGTCTTGTCAGTTCTTCACAAATTTATTGTTTCCTTGTTTAAATGGTATAAAAGCTGCCTGCTTTGGTCACTTCTTTGAGTCTCATATTTTTATGGGCTCCCATTAGTATGAAATTAGATTTGTTTTTCTCCTATTACTCTGTCTTATGTCTTTACTTATTAGACCAGCCAAAGAACCTAGAAGGGAAGAAGGGAAAAGTTTTCTGTCCCTACATCCGCTTAGGAGCCAGTAACACTGGAAGCTTGTGTTATCAACAAGAAAGTATTTCTCAAGGAGGTTGAAACGTATCTGTTTCCCTACCCTTCCCGTCCATTCAGAGCAGATTCCTGTTGTCATGGTAACAGAAACAAGAGCAAGTAAGAGTTTTTGAGTGCCCTAGACGCTTTTGTACCGAAGGGTGAGGTTGAACTGAAATGTGGATTTAAAATGAAATATCATTTTCATCTCTCTCTCTCTAAAGAGGGCAGATGTCATGATTGTGCCTCAATCTAGTCCCCAAAAGTAAGCATATTCAGTCAGTGCATTTGAAGAAAGAAAAGAGAGAAAGGGAGATGGAAAGAAAAGATGCTCTTCTCTTGTCCCCTTGCTCCCTCCCAAACTATTTCATCTGGTGACATGCCTCTGGGAACATTTTCCCTCTCTGTTTGGGCTCATGGACTGTATCCCAAACACATATCAGTTTTGAGGAAATTTATGGCTCACCCCTAATCCCATCTCTATATTTCAAAAACACATAGGTTAGATTCTGTTTTTTTTTTTTAATTGATTTAACTAAACAAACAAGAATGAATTTGGTGTGGAGTTTAATGAAGAAGGGTGAATTTTACTTATTATTCTGTCTGATCCAAAGTGTGCTCCCTACCCTGGAGACTCTCACTCAGTTTGGATGCCCTCTTCCTTGGCGGCAGCACTGAGGCTCATGTCTGTACACCCTCTCAGTTCTGTGCGGCAGAGATGGCAGACCCTCAGAGCACACCTCAGGCACGAGGGTGTACTGTACGTGCCCCACACTGCGACTTACCTGACTCCCTTTGGAATCTCCATGACTCAGTTCCACTTCTGTCATCTCATCCCAGGGCATTGCCTGCCTGATTCCATGGTACCCTTGCACTCCAGAGTGTGTGTTGAAGGCATCAGTCACCCAAAGTAATCTCCCTGCTCAATGCAGTGAGCAATTATAACTAGAAATCTGAGCTGGAGGCCTGAGTTCTGGGTGGGACTGTGCAAAGGCGACAGGGAGGGGGCCAAAGGAAGAGAGGATGCAGAGATAGGGAGGGGATTGTGAATCTGATGCTGGAGGCAGTGGAATAAGGGGCAGAGAGCTGGCATTCAGCAGGCTTTTGTGCCCAGGGGGCATCCAGGATGTTGTCCTTTCTGGCTGTGGAAACTCAGTCAAGTTACTGAACTTCTCTATACTTTAGTTTCACCATTTGTAAAATAAAATAACACCTACCTTAGAGTTTTGAGGATCGAATAAAATAATATATGCAAATTACTTCTTGCTATACTTTGGGAGGCTCAATGCTTGATAAACTTTATTATTATTTGTAAATACTATTACCATTAAAGATGAACTTTGTTGATCTTCAGAGGCTGTCTCAAGAGAACTTATTCGTTTGAACCAAGCACCTCTGTTGGTAAATTTGAGAACAAGAAATCTCATAGGTTTAAATGGCAGGATCTCATTTGTAATACTTCATCAAGCATATTCAGTACATTTGGATACTTGAATGCAAGAAAAGAATTTTAAGAAAGCACTCTTAACATTTGCAAAGCTGGGGGCACCACAAACCATATGTCTAAATTCTGAGAAGTTATACATCAACTACCAAATTGTGTCTGTTTTTATTTTCCTTCTTGACACATACACTTCCTTTCTTTTTTAAAGATCTAATTGGCTTTATTAAGTGATTCATGAATCAGGCAGCATCCATCTAGCAAGTAAAGAGATGCTTCACACATACACTTTCACGGTGACCTGGAGGGCTGTTTTTGCTTTTGCTTTTTAAATACGGCTTTAAAATAGCATTGATTAGTTACAAAATTAGTATGTGTGTAATAAAAATTGTGGTTAAGCACTTATTCATTGTGCTTCAAGCTTTACAGGCACTATCTCATTTAGTCTTTTTTTAAAAAATTGTTTATTTATTTAACTGTTTTCTACACCCAACGTGGGGCTCAAACTCATGACCCTGAGATCAAGAGTCACATGCTCTCTGGACTGAGCCAGCCAGGTGCCCCTCTCATTTAGTTTTATGACAATTTGATGAGGAATATCCTATTTGTCTACTTTACAGCCATAAAAACTGAGGCAAAACAAATATAAAACACGTAGGAAAAAAATCACCCATAATTCCACAAAGCATGTTTTTCCAGTAATTTTGAATTTAGAATTGTTGGCCTCCTTAGTGGTCTGTGACACAGGGAGGGCAAGCTCTGGTCCTTCGCCTGAGGCCAGTCCCTGCTCTCCTCATCCTTGCCTCAATCCTGCATGCACTTGTGTGGGCACCCCTCTCTGATAGGTACCCCCGCTGAGGCTGAGGGGGAGCACTCTAGTTGTGGTCCAGGCTCTAGAGGAGGGACTCTGGAAAGTGGTGTTTGCACAGGTTCTGGAAGTAGCTTGTGTTGTTTGACCCGGGAACTCTGGGGTCTTGGATACTCTGAGTGTGGTCTAGGAGTAGGGGTGTCGGCTCTGGGTGTGCATGTACCTTTGGCTCTGCAGATGCCCTCATTGGCAGGGGTGGGGGAGGTGCAGCTGGACAAGGGCTAGAAAGGGGATCCATGACAAAGCCCTTCTTGCTTGGGTCCAAGGGAGGTACTTCCTTACTGCTACTGAGAAATCTGGTAGCTTAAGCATTTAAACATTTCTGCACACCACTCTTCCCTGCAACTTTTCTTGGCACGGAAGACAGTAGAGTGAGCAGTGGGCAGAGAGTGGCGAGACCAGCTACCGAGGACTAAGTGTCAAGCGCCGGCGCGGTGGGGTCCAAGGAAGCCCACAGGACCCGCAGGGGTCCGCTCTCCTGGGCTGCAGCGCGCGGATGACGTCATCCCCGACGACTCCACTCGGGAAGGAAAAACCGCCTCCCGAGTCTAGCTCCAGTCCCGTGGTCGTTGCCGCTGGAGTGGTGACGACTGTTTGGGGGAAGGCTAGGGTTAAAAGGACAAAGCACATTCTAGGGGACATAATAACTAAAACTGGAAAATAATTTATCTTGTTAGGAAAAGAACACTGCCTACTTATGTCAAAAAAAGATTTCTGCACAGTTTAGGAAGCTAATTAAAGCATATTAATAGTCTGTATTTAACAAATAAGTCTAGTAATGCATTACTATAATTATATTCTGGTAGCAAAATTACCTTTGTAGTATCACTATCTCAGTGCTTGCTTATAGTTTAATAAAACACATTTAGAATCAATACCATATGTTGCTGAATTAATTAAAAACACCATTTGTATTTTGCTGAGTAAAATATGAGTCACTGATTTCAACAGTTCATTCCCTCATGCAATAAATATTTATTGAGTGCCTACTCAATAGATACTTGCCAGGTACTGTACTAGGCACACTAGGTACCATTAATAATTAAATAATTTGGATTTGCATCTTTTAAACAGTCGATACAAAGAAGTAAACTCAGGCTCAGAGAGGGAAAAGTCTAGTTTTCCAGAGAGGATGGGGTAAGTATCTGGTTAGAAAATATTTCTCCAGGGGCACCTGAGTGGCTCAGTCAGTTAAACGTCTGCCTTTGGCTCAGGTCGTGATCCCAGGGTACTGGGATCCAGCCCCGCATCGGGCTCCCTGCTCAGTGGGGAGCCTGCTTCTCCCTCTCCCTCTGCCTGCTGCTCTGCCTACTTGTGCTCGCTCTCTCTGTGTCAAATAAATAAATAAAATCTTTAAAAAAAATATTTCTCCATTCATAATAGCCTCTTATTTTCCAACACCAGTAGTTGATTTCCACTTGCTTAAAAAAAAATGTGAATTTTGGAATTTAGAAACATTCCTCTTAAAATTTGCTGTAATTTCCAAATCCTGCTTATTACTTATCTTATGTCCCTCTGGAGTCATGTTCTAATCATTGACCTGACTCTCCTATTTGCTTCATGACTCTACTGTGTGATGTTGGGGTCCAAGGGAGGATATTTGCTGGCTGGGTCAAAGGCATTTAGATGCTGAATGCCAGTATCTCTCTGCAGGCATGCAAGAACTGAGATATGGCAGTAATTCCAAGAGTGAATTTCAATGCTTGACACCTAGTAGATGCTTAATAAAAACTGGCTGGGTGTTGTAATCCCACACTGTGCCAAAGATTTCATCATCAAGGTTTAGACCCCTATTAACAGTGGTACCAGGTCACCTGCATTTTGATGATCATAAATGTAGTTCCTGCTTCGTTTTTCTTTGTGTTTATATATGTGTATATAAAACAATGGAAGTGGAAAGCAAAAAGCCGTCTTAAAAAGAATGGGTATGTGGAGCTGAGAAGACTGAATAACAGATTCCTTTAGAGATCACGGCCATATATTTTAGCTAGTCAGAATTCTTTCGCCGTTTATTTAAACATCAGCTTCCTGACAGCATTTCAGTATGATATTTGAAATATTATCTGTGTAGCTATATGCCTATAAGTTATTCGAATCTTGTCCATCTAGAAATAGGGAAAAATGCATTAGTGATCAGACCACTTAGGGATTAAGGAGCGTGACTAACGGCCATCATCCTTAAATCATCTTCTAAATGCCGTGGGAGTGAAACAGTGAAGCTCCTTGCATCATGGACAAAAGCTTCCTTCTTCAAGAAGTGATAATAACATCCCCCTTTTCCCCACAGTACTGGAATTTTTTAATTTCGTTGGGTACACAGGCTGGAATCATATTTCATCTGGTAGGAATTTATGTGGATAAATAAGCTTTACTTTAAAAAAGTGACTGCCTTGGAAAACTGATCTTAGAATGAATGCTGCTAGTCCTATTGCTTTCCTTCTATCACCTCACTGAAGTGAGCCACCCTGAGAGTTTGGTGGGGGGAAGAGAAGAATATTGGTCTTCTTGGTGAAAGGGGAACAGGTTGGGAAGGTCCTGAATGCAGGCTTCTGGAAGGATTTTTCATTTTGTCTCAACCTGAATTATCTAAAAATGTTTAAATCCACTTAATACATTTCCCCCCTGGTACAGGAAGCATATGAATTAAATAGAAGAATGTTATATATTGTCTGAAGTGATCAGATAACTGAGTGTGTGCATCTTTTTCTGACAGTAGGTTGCAGCGGTTTTGTTTTATTTATTCATTCATTCATTCATTTTCTAGCTTTATTGAGATATAATTGACATATAACCTTGTGTACATTTAAGGTGTACAACATGATTACTTGATACCTGTATATACGTATATACAGTAGTCCCCCGTCCGCTGCAGTTTCGGTTTTGCTTTCCGTGGTTTCAGTTATCCACGGTCCTTCTGACGAATCATCAGAAGGTGAATAGTAACCTAATTCTACATTGCAGTGCCTACGTCATACACCTGAGTTCGTCTCATCCTGTAGGGTGAGTATGGTACAGTAAGATACTTTTGTATATTGTTGTAATTGTTCCATTTTATTATTAGTTATTGTTGTTAATCTCTTACTGTGCTTAATTTACAAATCAAACTTTATCATAGGTATGTATGTGTAGGAAGAAACATAGTATATATGGAGTTCGGTACTATCCGTGGTTTCAGGCATCTCCCGGGAGTCTTGGAACATATCCCAGTGGATATTGGGGGACCCCTGTTTTGTGAAATGATTACCACAATAGGGCCAGTTGACATTTTCATCACCTCACCTAATCACCATTTGTGTGTGTGTGTGTGTGTGTGTGTGAGAACATTTAAGATCTCTCTTAGCAACTTCAAATATATAATACAGTATTTTAACTATAATTACCATGCTGTTCATTAGATTCCCAGAACTCTAAGAACTTACTGTCTTATAACTGGAAGTTTATACCCTTTGACCACCATCTCCCCATTTTCCCTTGTTTCCAGCCCCAGGCAACCTCTGTTTCTGTGACTTTGGCTTCTTTATGAGATTATGCAGTATTTGTCTTTCTCTGTGTGGCTTATTTAATGGCTCAGCATAATACCCTCAAGGTCCATCCTTGTTGATGCAAATGGCAGGATTTCTTTCTTATGGCTGAATAATATTCCATTGTATTTATATACTACATCTTTATTCATCTGCCAATGGGTACTTAGGTTGTTTTTATGTCTTGGCTATTGTGAATAACTCTGCAATGCACATGGGAATGCAGATATCTTTTCAATACCCTGTTTTCATTTGCTTTGGATATGTATACAGAAGTGAGATTACTGGATCATATAGTAGTTCTATTTTAAATTTTTGAGGATCCTCCATATTGTTTTTTGTAGTGGCCATACCACTTTACATTTCCACTTACAGTGCACAAGGGTTCCTTTTACTCCACGTCCTCGCCAACAATTGTTACCTTTTGTCTTTTTGATAATAGCCATCCTAACAGGTGTGAGGTGATATCTCACTGTGGTTTTGATTTGCATTTCCCTGATGATTAGTGATGTCGAGCATCTTTTCATGTGTCTGTTGGCCATCTGTATGTCTTCTATAGAAAAATGTCTATTTAGGTCCTCTGCCCATTTTAAATCAGTTTTTTTTGCCCCTGTTGGATTATATGAGTTCCTTATATATTTTGGAAATTAACCCCTTATCAGGAAGATGGTTTGCAAATATTTTCTCCCATTCTTTTTCATTTTGCTGACTGTTTTTTTCTTTGCAATTTAAATGGGTTTCCTGGAATGAATAAGGTCAGGGTTTACGAGTCTTGCATGTGTGTTTAAGGCAGTGGATAATGTAGTCTCGTACAGTTGAAGAGGATCTTTCAGACACTGAGAGCTTTTTTAAATCTTCTAGGGGGAATGGTTCATAAGAAAAAATTTTATTTTCAAGCATACATTGTGTGATGAGCCAAGATGGGACAAATGCCTCTATTTACCTCCTTTTATTTTTTTTTAAAACATTTTCTTTTTTTTTTTAAAGATTTTATTTATTTATTTGAGAGAGAATGAGATAGAGAGAGAGCATGAGAGGGGGGAGAGTCAGAGGGAGAAGCAGACTCCCTGCTGAGCAGGGAGCCCGATGCGGGACTCGATCCCAGGACCGTGGGATCATGACCTGAGCCGAAGGCAGTCGCTTAACCAACTGAGCCACCCAGGCGCCCCTATTTACCTCCTTTTAAATGAGTAACTTCCAGGAACTGCTGCAAATATTTAACCTTGGACTGGGTTTTGACTTTGGGAAAGTATTTTCTAGCTTTCCCAAACTCTTCTTGAGTGTGAAACCTCAGGACTAAAGATTTTTTTTTTTTATTCTTATGTTAATCCCCATACATTACATCATTAGTTTTAGATGAAGTGTTCCATGATTCATTGTTTGTGCATAACACCCAGTGCTCCATGCAGAATGTGCCCTCCTCAATACCCACCACCAGGCTAACCCATCCTCCCACCCCCCTCCGCTCTAGAACCCTCAGTTTGTTTTTCAGAGTCCATCGTCTCTCATGGTTCGTCTACCCCTCCGATTTCCCCCGCTTCATTCTTCCCCTCCCGCTACCTTCTTCTTCTTCTTTTTTTTTTTCTTAACATATATTGCATTATTTGTTTCAGAGGTACAGACAGTCTTGCACTAAAGATTTTTTATAAACCCCAAATTGCTGTGGTTTTCAGCAAGACATAATGGAAAGAGCATTACAGACCTAGGCAGACAGACCTGGACTCCATTGCTTACTGCTGCATGAGTTTAGGCAAGTGTCTCACACTTTCTGAGCCTCAGCTTCCTCATCTGTAAATGTGGATGGTAATAGATATCTGACAGCCTTGTTATAAGAATAGTGATGGGGTAGATGTAGTCAATTGCACATTCATATCCTCCGCTAAGTTCATATGTTGATATTCTAACCAATGTGTTGGTATTAAGAGGTGAGGCCTTTGGGAGATAGCTCATTCATAAGGGTGGAGCCCTCTTGAGTGGATTAGTGTCCTAATAAAAGAGACCCCAGGGAATTTTCGTGTCCTCTTCTGCCTTGTGAGGTCACAACAAGAAGTTGGTGGTCTGTGACCTGGTGGGAGAAGGCTCACAAGAACCCAATCATACTAGCACCCTGATCTTGGACTTCTGTAGTAAAGTGAGTAGCATATAGTAAGTGCTCAACAGGTGTTCACCTACTCCTCTTCCTTTTCCCAGGCTGATGCTGCACAAAATAAAAGGGAGAGTTTTCCATTACTTCATGAATTTGAGAACTGCACCATGGGTTGGAACCACTATGCATTTTTTTTAAACAACTTTTTAATCGAGCATAGCATACAT
This sequence comes from Neomonachus schauinslandi, assembly GCF_002201575.2. NCBI lineage: Eukaryota > Metazoa > Chordata > Mammalia > Carnivora > Phocidae > Neomonachus > Neomonachus schauinslandi. The sequence continues at coordinate 50,448,376 of NC_058416.1, forward strand.
ACAGAAAAGTGCACAAATCGTTAAGTGTACCATTCAGTGAATTGTCACCAAGTATTCACACTCATTTAGACAGTATCAAGGTGGAGAAATTACCAGCTCCCCAGAGGACTTTCCATTGCTATCTTCTTGCAAAGGTAGCACTCCCTGCCTTCTAACAAAATATTTTGTCTGTTTTTAGAAATATAAGTAGAATTATACAAAATATGCTCATCTGTCATTTCCTTCAAGTGGCGTTGTAATTGTGTTTAATCTATGATGTTACATGTAAATAGTTTGTTCTGAATCACTGAATTTTCAAGTCAGGATCATGGGGATTCTTTCATCTACCTTACTCATTCATCAGAAAAGTGAAGTGAGGACCAGAGATGTTAAATGATTTGCCCAAATTTACAAAACTGGTTAATAACAGAGATGCAGTTAGATCCCAAGTCTCCCAATAAAGTATCTGTAGCAGTAGCCTACACAATCAAATCCACAGCCCCCCCCCAAAAAAAAAGAGGTACAGGAAAACCAACCTTAGCATGAGTGGATATGTCTGAATCCTAGACTTGGTGATTCTACCATCATCTTTGGATATGATCTGATGAGAATGTCTAGACTGATCTTTGTTTGCCTGGCTGTTCTCACGGCATGAAACAAGTGGACATTTTAGAGTATCAGAGCCAGGAATAAACAGTCAGAAATATCTATACCTAAACTTTCCTGTATTGATGAGACATTATCCTAATTTCAGTAGTTTCTAGAGGAGATTCTATAATTTCTAGGACTTTTTATAGTCATGAATTGAATCTGCCCATCTAATTCTGAGTCCTCAGTGTACATTTTAAGGTTAATTTACTTTTATTTAAGCTTAAAAGTTCATTGGTGTTACTTTATAATAGCATATATTTGCATATTTATAATACTATACATTACATAGTCCACACATGTCAGTATTATTCAGAATGCTTCTAATTGGGTGAATTCCTCTGGAGACCCACTGTTCTTAATGCAGCTCCCCAAACCTGCTACAGTGTGCCTGCAATTCTATAATTAAGAGTTGTCCCATTAGGTTCAAGTAGTATTTGAAGGTCTCTGTTAAAATGCATATGCATTGGCTGTGAGTGACATGCTTTGTGTCATCAGTTGTCATCAGTATACTTTGCTGCTATAATTCAGAGACAGGACAAATCCGTTTGAATGGGATGGAAAAGGGAGGGGAATATTTGGTTGGAAGCTGCAGTGGAGTGGAGGTAGGACAGTTTTTCCCAGCAGAAAAAAATTAACTGCATCTCATATAACACAAAATCCTGTTCAAAAAGTTTCCCTTCTTTAATCATTGTCATCCCTTAACAGAGGAAAGGGTTAAGAGCTTTGTGGAGGTGGTAAGGATGGAGTGGGGAGTGAGGATGGGAAGAAAAACCAGGAGGACCTTAATTCCTTATAATTCTTAGTAGTTAAGAGCCCATTCTCTGGAGTTTGAATGTTGGCTTCTATTTGCTCAATGTGACCTTCGTAGGCAATTTAATTCTTTGTGCCTCAGTTTCTTCACTTATAAGATGGGGATGATCGTAGTATCCCCATAGGATTGTTATGAAGATTAAATATTATTTTGTATAAAGTGCTTAAGATTGTGCACTAAATAATAATATTATGATTATTACAACTTCTATAACTACTTCACTTCTCCCATCAAATAGTAGCTTCTCTGTAATGCTTATATCCCTTTATGCTCCAAAATTATACTTTTTACATAAAGAAATTCCACTTAAATAAAAGTACCTTAAAAAAGATAGTGGCGGAGGAAGGAAATAGCTCCAGCTGGGCTCTCAATATATGATTTGACTTGCTTTATTACGTACTAACACAAATAGGGTGTCAGTTCTGTTTTATCTTCAGGTCTATTAGGCTAGAAATATTTCTTTTACCAGAATAATAAAATGAAATTTTACTATAATGAAATGGTAGGGAAGCCCTTAGAGCTCCTTCCAGTGAGATTTTTGTTGGTGTCAGCTTTTCTTCATCTGTGTATTTTATCCAAGAAGCACTTGGTAGCTGTGTGCCCTTGGGCAAGGTCCTTAATCCCCCTGAATCAGTTTCCCCACTTACAAAATGGCAGTGGCAATATTTACCTTGAGGGGTTCTTATTGGGAATAAGTGGAATGATTTAAGCAAAGCATTTATCCCAGTTCCAGGTACATCCAGCACATTCTTAATGAATGGATGACATTTTCCTTTATGCATAGATGATGAGAGTGTTATTGTAATAATTAGTCTTTTCAGTTCCTGGGATTTGGGTAGTTTGTTTGGTAACTTTGTGTTACTTTCAAGTCTATTACTGCACAAACCACTCCCTTACCAAGTATTCATTGAGCTTAAACTATAAGCATAGGCTTGCTTCAACAAGGATTTTACTGATGATGTTGTACGTATAAATATGTGGATGTCTTTAAAAGTTACACAGTTACATCTGTGGACATATGTAAACATATATTTTAGGTTTGAGGGCAGTTCTAATATTTACATATTCTTCCCCATTGTCTAACCCTGAAGCTTCTCTAATTTTAATCCAAAACCCATTTTACTGGGGCACCTGGGTGGCTCAGATGGTTAAGCGTCTGTCTTCAGCTCAGGTCATGATCCCAGGATCCTGGGATCGAGCCCCACGTCGGGCTCCCTGCTGAGTGGGGAGCCTGCTTCTCCCTCTCCCTCTGCCTGCTGCTTCCCCTGCTTGTACACTCTCTGTCTCTGTCCAAAAAAAAAAAATCTTTAAAAAAACCCCCATTTTATCATATATGAATTGTTGCCTTATCAAATGACACCTATATGCTCCACTCAGGTAATTAGCTCAGACTGTGCTGGGTACATCTTGGACTTCTGTAGATTTTGTTGGGAACAAGAGGCTACTGAGATAGCTATCCAGACTGTGGAAATGACCCCCGAAGAAATAGCAAGTAAAATATGTATACACATACACACACCCACACACATACACACATACACACACACCCCAACACTAAAGAATTATATAACTATTTAGAGGAAAGAGCACTGGGGATACTCCAACCCATCTGGAATTCACTTTATGGCTCTGGATAGTTCTAATGGTAGTCCTGGGGTTTAGTTCCCCACCTGTAATTCAGGGATAAGGATAGAGTTGTTGACAGGATAAATTGGCAAAATAAGGGGAGTACTTTATGAACCCAGAGGGAAAAATTTGTACAACTCTGAGTCAGTTTAAAAAAATTACTAGAAAAAGTATTGGAGAATTTGGACTTTTAGGATGCATTTTAGGAATTATCAAATAAACAGTAGGCTTGATAAAACTAGAAACATTTGTTACTTTAGACAGTAAGTGGCAAATCACATACTGCCTTGCTCTGCTTCCCAAGTGCTGATGGTTTCAGCAAAATTGTTAACACTGGGCCCAGCTCATGGGCTCCTGCTGTACCACTGTGCAGTCCCTAAGAAGGAAAGAGAGAAAGCCCCTTCAGTTAATAAGGCTAATAAGGCGGGGACATCACCTTTAGTCAACCGCTTCCACAAACATGCAGGGGAGTGATTTTGTCTTCCTTCCACCTACCCACTTTGGGCCTCTGCCTGGCTCCTTTGCTTCCAACAGGGGTAAAAGGGATATTTTCAGAGCTGGGAAATCAGAGGCCTTTTCTGTTTCCTATATCAACACCCCTGCATGCTTGTAATCCTGAACTATAACCCACAGCATCCAGTTTTGTCTGCTTCTGAGATTGGCCCTGTATTGGTTTACTACTGCTGCATAACAAATCACTCCAAGCTTAATGGCTTAAAACAACACACATAATCTTAGTTTCTGTGGGTTTCTAGGCACTGCTTAGCTGGCCCCCTGCTGAGGACTTCATAAGGCTGTAATCAAGCTGTTGTATGGGCTATGTTTTTATCTGGAGTCTCTGAGTCCTCTTCTAGTCTCACTGGTTGTTAGCAGAATTCGGTTTCCTGTGGTTGCAGAGCTGAGGACTCCTAGAGACTGCCATCTTCTCTGCCACATGGTCCTCTCCACAACATGACAGTTTACTTCTTCAAGGCCAATTGGAAGTGTCTGTTGCTGCTTTGATTCCCTCTGATTTTTAAGAAAGGGTCACCTGATTAGGTCAGGCCCACCTGAGATAATCTCTTAAATTTAAAGGAAGCTGTTAGGGAATTTAATAACATCTATTAAATCCCTTCATAAAAACACTTAGAAGGTGTATACCAGGGGGCAGGATCCTTGAGGCCACCTTAGAATTCTGTATACTATAAGCCCCTTGTTGAAAACTGCCCTGTCCATAATGACCCCTTTCTCTGAGAACTGTTTTGTCATCAACAGCCATCCTTGGTCTCTGATGATTGGATCCCAGATGGATCATAGTGAGACCTGCCCTTTGAGGCGGTAGGGGAAAGTTACAGTTCTTCACTTTTCCCCCATCATTCCTGTTTCTCCTTATATGTTTACATACTTTTATTTAAAAGCATTTGACTCTCTTTGCATGTGAGCACCAATGTGGTTAATTTCATAGTTTGAAAAGATGGAGGAATCCTTTTAGGGTTGTTTTGTACTTAAAAGAAGCAGTTTACTACCAAGTGGTGCCCCAGTAACACAGAGCATTAACATCCTCTGTCCAATGGACTGCAATCCTAGAAGTAGGTTATATACATCAGGAAAATCTAGTGTACTCTTGGAAGCAGCCCAAAGTGCTTTAAAGAAAGAGCTGAAGTGTATGTTGTGGCCTCTCTCAATTTTTCTTCAAGGTCCAGGTGACTGGCGCAATTTCTAGTCTAGTGGCTAGGAGTATTGGCTCTGGAGTCAGCCAACCTGTTTTGGCCCTGACTTCCCTACTTACTTGCTTATCCTAGGGCAAGTTTCCTTAATTTTCTGCCTCTGTTTCATGCCTATTGATTGGGGGTAATAATACTATCCTCACTAGATTATTTAATTAAATGAGATAACATACATAGAATTTAATTAACACCAGATAAGTGGTGGCCATATCTATTGGTTCATTGAGAAAGAGCTTTTCATTTTATAATGGGCTATCAGGAGTTGGAAGTTTTCTATGTTATTGCCAGTGTCAAATCAGAATGACTTTTTGTTTGTGAAGTTAATCTTGATAGGAGCTTTTATCTAAGGTATCACAGCCATGTGGCTGAATCAGTAACATATTTGTCTCATGTCAAAGTCATCTCTTTTCAGAGGAACGAAATTGTTGGTTCTTGAAAATGAGCCTGGGGTTCCTTTTATCCTTACACCTAGCTTTGGGATCCTTTTTAAAGAATATTGAGAATTCCTATTCCATGTTGTCAGGCAGAATTCCCAGGTATAAGAGAGGACTAGTTTTCATTCCTCCAAAAGGGGAAGGGTTGGATCCCCTACCGATGCCTGGATAAGTCACTGTTGTCCTGGAGGTTGTCTGAACTTGCCTATAGTCTACACCTTAGGTAAGGGAGCCCAAATAATTAATCATTCCCCGTTAATCGATATGATGGTTTTTCATTTGCTTTTTTGTTGAAAACTTCAAATGATCTTTGTGTGCTTGATCCTGTCTTAAGATATTTCTTAAGAGTGAAGGAAAGGTAACAATAGAAAAAAAAGTCTGTTCATCACCCAAGTAATGAACCTCAGGGGATACCAAAGGGACTTGATATAATGCCTGTTCCTAGGCACATAAGTGATAGGGGTCACCATGTTAGTATTAGCCCCACTCATCTGGAGAAAAATGATCTTCTGGTAAAACCATGCACAAGGGGCAGGGCGCACCTGAGTCCTTGCTTTGGGTTCTGGGGAAGAATCAATAGCCCTCTCTGCCACTCAGACGGAGTTTATTAGAAGACTTGTCCATGAGAGATAATATCCGTGTTGGGGTCACCAAGACCTACAGGCTCAATGTTTCAGCAGGAAGATGTGCAGGACTCGGTGTAGTAGCACTTATGGTGATAATTTATTGCAGTGAGAGGATTCAAAGCCAAATCAGCAAAGAGAAAAGGCTAATGGGGCAACCAGTCCTGGGGAAGCCAGGTGCAATCTCCAAGGGTTCTCTGAAGCAGAGTCACATGGGATGTGTTTTAATTCCCCTGGTAATGAGTTATGACAGTGCATGTGAAAAATGCCAACTCTGGAAGCTTATTAGAGATTCAGCACCCAGGGTTTTTACTGGGTCATGTAGGCAGCCTCTGCTTGTCACATACCAAAATTCTAGACTCCAGAGAGAAAGCAGGTGTTCAGCATAAACCATTTTGTTTGTGGAAACAATTTAGGCATAATAAGCCACTCTTAGTTCTGAGGGTGGTGGGAACCTTCCTGAAGTCCAAGTTCCTGGACATCAGCCAAGGGCCAACCTTGCAAGCAGGTCTTGCAAGGGTTGGCAGTCAGGCTCACTATGCTAACTCTTTCCCGCACTGTATTCCGTAGGCTGCCACCTCTGGACAACCATTTTCTGTAGTGTAAAACGGTAGTTCCATGCATTGTTCTCCCCACAGAATTCATGGACTCTGTCTTGTACTCATGCATATTAGAAAGTTGACTTCTTTTCTCTCTTAGTGATATCTCCAACAGATATAGTTGTGGCCTGTTTGTTCAGACAGGTAGACTACTCATTTGCACAGAGCCTGAGTCCTGGGTAGAATGTTATATAATGGCTGGTGGAGCTGGTCTCAGTAATTCAGTAGTAAAGAGGAATCTCATGTGAATTATCATCAAAGGGATTGTTCTTATTCCACAGGAATATGGAGATGATTTAGTAGTGATTAGTTTAAAAGAAATAATCTTTAATGGGCAAAACGTTTTTCATTTTAGACCAGTGCCAATAGAACATTTTAGCTGTGATGGGCATGTTCACATTTTGTGCTGTCCAATATGGTAGCCACTGACCACACATGGCCATTGGTGATTTGAAATATGGCTAGTGTGACTGAAAAACTGAATTTTTAACTTTTTGAATTTAATTAATTTTAAATAGCCGTATGTGTCTGGCTAGTGGCTACTGTATTGGACAGTAGAGTTCTAGATTGTCAATTTTGTGATTAAATGGATGAATGATCTGTTGATGTAACAGATAAGAGGTGATCATGAAGATGATGGTCTTTCTCCAAAAAAATTCCCATATTTCCCCAAATCCTGCCTTTCCCCACTGGGCTTAAATTCTTCTCCCCATGGTCCAGCCCTTTGTTCAGCAGCCTCAACATTCAAAGCAAGGATATTGTCCTCAAGTGTTTTCATGGCTTGAATAGCAATAATAGAATATCAGTAATCAATAAGAGGGACAGAGGTTTCTCACAGCATATCATGCTTCAATATTACAGGCTGGGTGGGGCATTAGGAACTTTCAATTATAGATAGTCTGGTAAAACAAATTCCTTGTTATAGAGAAATCTTTAGAATAGCATTTGTTCTAATAGTAAGTGTGTGCCATAAAAATCGTATGTTATTATAAATGTTGTATTCTAGCTTCCCTGGGAAGCAGACTCAGATTTGTGTTCAAATGGTTTAAAAAAAAAACGGGATTGGGCAAAGGGGTAGGGTGAACTGGGATGCAGTTGCAGCTGATCCCATGGTGCACTCTGAAGTGGGATAGCTTTTCAAAGTTGTCCCAGATTGAGGCAGAAGGACATGGCCTTTGCATCATAGCCAGTCACTGGATGCTGGCTGCAGACCCTGATCTGGCCAAAGGCAATGCCCATAGAAGGACAAAGCCGTGAGCTTGCAGCAGACCACGCTCCCCAGAAATGAGCACAACAGCTGTATCACAGCATCCCTGGAATGGACTTAGTTTTCATTTGGAAGGGAAACCTGCCTGCTTTCCTTATGCTTTAAGGCTTTTGTAGGAGGCTGAACGATGTCATGGATCAAAAGCAGAGCTTGGGAATCAGTGCAAGTCCTGCACTCTGTGACCTCGGTCAAGTTACTTAGTCTCCTTAAGTCTCAATTTCTTCAACTAGAAATTGAGGATGATGCTACCCATTTGTAAGGATTGCTGTGGGAATGGAAAAGCACTCAAAATACGGTCACTGTTGTTATGATTCTAGAAATTTTATAAGACACAACTTTTGGGAGTAAGCATTTCCCACGGGGAGCACAGTGGAGTTGAGTGACAGTTTTTGGTAACAGAGGATGAAAAGGAGCTGTGCTTTAATACTCAATGCTGAGGTCCTCATGAACCTGCCTTCTGCTTCTCCTAGCTTTCCCCTCTGCTCTGGCAGAAGGGCCCAGAATTGGGATAAGCTAAGTTGAAAAATCCAACAATAGGAACAAGGCCACTACTGTTTGTGGATCCCGATGGGAGAAAGGCTACTTGGCGAGTTCTCAGTCTTTCGCTCAGGAGGAAACACAACCAGGACATTATATGAGGCTTGCTTGTGTATGTTGAGGTTAACAATGTACCCTTAGAGATTTCTTGAAATGCTTTCTCTGAAGGTACACACCCCACTCAGTTCTAACTAATCTTGATGGCATGCGGCGTGGACCTAACCCTTTACCACTTTCAAGCTCTCCACAAGGATTAACTAATTAATTCATTTCATAAAAGGTGAGTCTTGGTGATCCAGCTCTCCATTCTCGGTGAGTTTGTTGTAGAGCCAGGGACACACTTTATTAACTGTGTTAACATACTTTTTCAAGCTGGAGTTCCAGATGTAGGAAGAAATAGCTGCAAAATCCAGCCCACATCAAGAGACCCCCAGTTGGAGGCTTCCTGCCTTTGCCTTTGTGACCTTCCTTTGATGACCTCTGCATCTGCTGTTCCCTACCCCCCACCCCAAGAGAGGGTATTGTGGTGCAAAGCAGAGCATCCCAGACTTGGATTTCACAAACTTGTAGATTTTAAAAAGAAAAATTTGTTTTCTAAGTGAGACATAAAAAAAAGCCCCTACTATCTTTTGTCACCAACATTTCATAAAAAGGAAAATTTTAGCAGAACAAAATAAGGAAAGTAGTCTTGGGTTAAAGCACTGCTTTTAAAGTTGAGTACATTCAACTTAATGGAACTCTGCACTCTGTGTTTTTTCTTTTTGTCTCTAATAGGTGCAAACCTCTTCGTGGACTGGGCCTGGCTCCAGGGCTGGGAGTCAATCATCAGTGGATGTACACACCCTAGTTGTCCTCAGAGCCACTGAGCCCCAGGAGGGCAGTGGGCAGAGCTGTTTTTTTTTAATCACTATACACAGTACACATTGTCTTATATATAAGTACACTATATACATTGTACACTAAACACTGTACACATTGTCATATATAAGACAATGCTTAGCACATTTTAGGGACTCTGTATATTTGTTGAATAAAGTAATGAATATGATTATCTAGTTGTGACCTTGGCCAAGTCACAGCATTGCTGAGGCTCAGATCTGTACAGCTACATCTGTGTAATCCCATCTGTATGATTTGTACAACTGGAAAGTCGCACTGGATGCCTGCCAATCCTCTTCCATTTAACAAACAAAAACCAAAAGCTAAGACTGAAAAGGAATAGTAGAGTGCTTTCTGTTGCTTTCCCTCTTTAAAGCATAATTCAACTTTTTGGGCCACAATGACTTTTTCAGAGGTTTGTTGTAATGTTTTTCTCCTGAATGAAGGTGTTGATTCTTTACAGGTGAATCCTGCTTTATAAGGGGCCCCAGGTGAGGAAGGGACCCCCGCACACTAAGTTTTTAATTTAAAAACGAAGTGTTGGAGGATGGGAAACCTTGCTATAGTTTTTATCTAAAGGCCTAGATATTAACTTTAAACCACTGTTCTCTGTTTTTTCTTTTCCTAGAGAGCATTTTTTTAAAAATAAAAAATATGAAACACATTTTGTTATTATTATTGTTATTTTAAAGTGTTCCATGGTCACTGTGTATAACTGAGTTTAGAGGTCTGATAAATCTTTGATGAATAATACAACAGTCACCCTAGCTTATACATATTTCAAAGCCAGTAAGTCCCAAGAGCGGCAGCAGGCAGAGGGTTGAATACACATTATGTCTCTCCTTCCACATTCCTACCCAAACCACTTTCTTTAGGGAAAAGCTTTTTGTCATGAACAGCCAGAGATGAGGGATGAAGGAGAGATGGATTTTCATTAAGAATAGGGGCTTTGTATGAAATTTCTTCGTCTGTCTGAACATCTGATAGGAACAAGCCTTTGAAATGATCTCAGATTGGATTGTATATGCATTTTGATTTTGAATGATGCTGAGTTATGCAAACAGTTCCCTGAGTATGGCAAATGTTTAACTGAAAAAAGAATTCTTAAGACAACACATTAATATGGATTATCTGCTTCTTAAAACAATAACCATAGTCTGCACCCTGTGTGTTTCTTTGGGAATATGGAGGATTCATTTTTCAATTAGGCTATTTCATATCAATTTAAAGGGTTTTTTTTCCCCAATTAAAATTTCATTGCATTGTTTCTAGTTCAAACATGGCTGATACTATTATTTGGTACAAGAAAAGTTAAACCGTATCACTAGATATGATCTCTTCAGCCTGTTGTTTCAAGTGGAGGTGATGTTTATTGAGACACTGATGAGTTGAGTGTATTTATAAAATGTGATATGTCACTTACAGTGCTATTTCTTTAAAATCGTGTCAGGCTTTCTGCCTGCTAAGAATGCTCAGGCTGTCCTCCTCAGGCTGTATTACCCTACTTCCAAGAGTAGTCTGGCTCTACCCTCTGTTGTCCTCACTTTGCTTGGTGCTAAACTACTCTTGGACATATTTTTCCAGAGTTGGGATGAGAACCCAAACTCTACTGATGTCCCTATATACCCTGGTCTGTGGGGGTGTTTGTGAATGGGAAGAGGTTGGGAAATCACACTGGTTTTCCTTTTCTCTCTGTTCAGTTCACCTCCCCCACTCACACCCTTCCCTCTGTTCTCTGAGGTTTATAAGATGGGTGTGGAAGCAAATGTGAAGACTGGGGTGTTTCCTGTTGTTGGAGGGGTGTTGTGGGTAACAGAGGAGCTCTGATTCCTTTCCCAAAGTTGGCCACACTGTTTGCTAGCTGTGTGGGTTCAAACGAATTACTTAGCTATTCTTAGGCTCAGTTTTATAATCTGTAAAATGGGGATAATCATATGTCATAAGATGAAGATTAGGTGAGATACTGTATATAAAGCATTTACTGTAGTGCTGGGCACATAGTTTCTTTATCACTTGTCTGTTTATTTCTATAATCTGGTATCTGAATTAAAAGCAGAATCACCTGTGTTTTCACTGCTCTAAGAATATCCTTTTCTCACACATTAAAGCTAACTTTCAGCCTGCAGAGTGTGATTAGCTGGGTCTGAGGACCAGTGGGTCCACAGGCTGGAATGAAGAGAGCCTAGCACGAAGATGGAGTTTTAAAAATGTCCTCAGAGCACCTGGTTGGCTGAGTTGGTGGATTATGTGACTCTGGATCTCCACGTTGTGAGTTTGAGCTCCACATTAGGTGTAGAGATTACTTAAAAAGAAAATCTTTAAAAAAAAAAGTCCTTGTCTAGGTCACCCTAATTTCATTTAGAGATTGCTTAAGCAATCTGGGGCTTGGAGAAATCTCTTCTTTATGAAAGATTTCCATATTTGACCCACCCTAAAGTGGCAGGAATGTACCACGTTGTTTTTTTTCCTTGCTGCTGTGAAGTGGAACACAGTGTTGAGCGGGAAGAGACCAAGAAAATAAGAGCTAGAAAATGCTATTCTCATCAGTGTATAGGCAGTTAGGTTTCTGGCATCCCAGCCCTGCCACCCCATTGCCTGCTCCTCACCTTCCTTCACCCTGTGTTCTTGCTGAGCCACAGAGAAAGTCCTGAATGGGCTAATGCGTGTAGGTAAGAGAAATAACTGTAAAAAAAAAAAAAAAAAAAACCCCGAAAAACAAATCTAGCTTAAAGTCAAATATTAAGGCTGTGAAATAATTAATTGAAAGCTCTTTGGAATTCCTTTTAATGTTTTATGAAAAGAGATTGAAAGGCAAAATTTTCTTCACACATGACCACTTGGATATAGTATTTGTGTTTATTTTTGAACCCTCGCTGGCTATTATTATGCAGAACAAAATATCATAGTGTTAACCATATATCCCCAAATCTACACCTACTGTTTGGGTGGCTCCAGTTGGAAATGGAGCCTAGGCTTCTCTTAATTGTTCAGGAAGATACGGTGTTTTGAGTCACCAGGCATTTTAATAGGCTGGGTGGCTTAATGAGGGAAAATAGCTATTTGGTCTTCATGGTGTGCTGGGTGTTATCTTCTAGATGAAGTTATTTAGACAACTGTGTATTTTTTTCATGTAATGAACAACAATAACTACCAGTTTCAATGGCAAATATAATAATAGCTAATAGAGCTTACTTTGTGCCAGGCCTGTGCTAAGTGCTATATAATCCATTTATAATAATTCATTATAATATTGAATTTAATTTTTCCACTAACTACTTTTGTCCCCATTTCACAGAAGAGGACCCTTAGGCTTGGAGAGGCTAAGTAATTGACCCATTAAGATGCAGCCAGCAAAGGACAAAGATTTGAGCCTCAGCAGTCTGGTGTCAAGTCTGTGTTCTCTAACTGCTACTTAAGTTTCTAGGTGTTTGATGTAAGCTGAATCTTTAATTAATTTTTCCTAAATTTGTTTGAATAACCTTTAGACCTGTAGCTAAATTTGACTGCGTATTCCCTGATATTTTTCCAGTGTGCACCCCTCCCAGACTGAAAAGTTATTGTTATGGGTGGGAGGATGGGTCAATAGGGCACACCTCAGAGATACCTAACATTTGCTTCCAGACCCACCTCAGTAAAGTTAATATGGCAATAAAGTGAATCAAATGAATTTTTTGGTTTCCCAGTTGCAATATTGTGATTTATAAGAAATACATATTTAGTCATTCAGATGACCAAATTTTTCATGTGTATTTGGTCTTTGTCCAGGGTCCCTGGCTTATAGCTTCTAAAATCCCTTGAATTTCCTGTGATAAAGGTGTCTTTTGTTATGTTAACGAGGTAATTTGGGAACTGCCTTCAGGTAGCTAAGATTGGGGCTGGTTGCCTGGAGAACCAACCAGGTGCTTAGAGGGGTGGGACTGAAATTTCCTGAACTTCTAAAAGGGGAGAGGGGCCGAGGTTGAATTAGCCAAGGTCAATGAGTTAGTCAATCAGGGCTGGGTTTGGAGAGCTTCTGGGTTGGTGAACACATGGGGATGTTGGGAGAGTGTCGTGTCTGGAGAGGGCCTGGAAACTCTGCGCCCCTTCCCACACGCCTTCCCTGTGCATCTCTTCCATCTGGCTGTTCCTGAGTTACATCCTCTTATAATAAACTGGTGATGCAGTAAGTAAAATGTTTCTCTGAGTTCTGTGAGCTGCTCTAGTATGTTAATCGAACCTGAGGAGGAGGTCCAGAGAACCTCTGGCAGTGGGTCAGTAGTTCAAGTAACAGTCGGACCAGCATCTGATGTCTGAAACCTAAGGAAGGGGTTATTGGCACCTCCAATCTGTAGCCAGTTAGTCAGAAGCACAGGCAACAAATGGCCTGGGGCTTGTGACTGGCACCTGAAGTGAGAGGGTGGGGGACAGTCTTCTAGGACTGAACCCTTAACCCGTGTAATCTGATGCTATCTCTGGATAGATAGTTAGCTTTGGGTTGAATTCTTGGACACCCTGCTGGTGTCCAAGAATTCCCTGGTGTCATGTGTGGGGGGGACCCCACAACCCTGGCCCCCAAGTTGGAATTGAGTCCAGGAACCCTAGAAGACAAGTGCATATAAAAGTTATGTTTATGTTATATTGTAGTCTATTAAGTGTATACTAGTTTTATATATAAAAAACAATGTATATATCTTAATTTAAAAATATTTGATTGCTAAAATATGCTAACTATCAGCTGAGCTTTCAGCAAGTCATAATTTTTTTGCTGGTGGAGGGTTCTTGCCGCCACGTTGATAGTGACTGACTGGTCAGGGTGGTGGTTGCTGTGGGTTGGGGTGGCTGTGGCAAGTTCTTAAAATAAGACAACAATGAAGTTTGCTGCACTAACTGACTCTTCCTTTCACGAATGATTTCTCTGTAGCATGTGATGCTGTTTGATAGCACTTGACCAACGAAACTTCTTTCAAAATTGGTCAATCCATTCAAACCCTGCCACTGCTTTCCCAACTACGTTTTGGGAATATTCTAAATCACTTTACTGTCATTTTAACAATCTTTACAGCATCTTCACCAGGAGTAAATGCCATCTCAGGAATCCACTCTCTTTGCTCATCCATAAGAAGAAACTCTTCATCTGTGAAAATTCTATCATGAGTTCCCAGCAATTTGGTCACATCCTCAGACTCCACTTCTAATTCTAGTTCTCTTGCTGTTTCCACCACATCTGCAGGGACTTCCTCCACTGAAGCCTGGAGCCCCTCCAAGTCATCCATGAGTGTTGAAGCCAACTTCTTCCAAACTCCTGTTAATGTTGATATTTTGACCTCTTCTCATGGATCATGAAGTTCTTTTTTTTTTGAAGATTTTATTTGTTTATTTGACAGAGAGAGACACAGCAAGAGAGAGAACACAAGCAGAGGGAGTGGGGGAGGGAGAAGCAGGCTTCGAGCCCGATGTGGGACTTGATCTCAGGACCCTGAGACCATGACCTGAGCTGAAGGCAGAAGCTTAACGACTGAGCCACCCAGGCACCCTGGATCATGAAGTTCTTAATAGTATGTAGAATGGTGAATCCTTTTCAGAAGTTTTCAATTGATTTTGCCTAGATTCATCAGAGGAATCAGCATTTATGGCAGCTATGGCCTTATGAAATGTACTTTTTAAATCATAAGACTTAAAGTCAAAATTACTCCTGATCCATGGGCAACAGAATGGATGTTGTGTTAGCAGGCATGAAAACCACATTGACCTCATTGTACATCTCCATCAGAGCTCTTGGGTGACCAGTACTATTTTGAAAGGAATCTTTTTTTCTGAGCAGTGGGTCTCAACAGAGGCCTTAACATATTCAGTAAACCATGTTGTCAACAGACTTGCTATTATCCAGGCTTTGTTGTTCCATTTCTAGAGCACAGGCAGAGCAGATTTAGCATAATTCTTAAGAGCCCTAGGATTTTCAGAATGGTCAGTGACATTGGCTTCAACTTAAAGTCACCAGCTGTAGTAGCCCCTAACAAGACAGCCAGCCTGTCTCTGAAGTTTTGATTCCAGGCATTGACTTCTCTGTTTTAGCTGAAGTCCTAGATGGCATCTTTTTCCAATAGAAGGCTGTTTGGTCTACCTTGAAAATCTGTTGTTCAGTGTAGCCACCTTCAGTAATGACCTTAGCTAGATCTTCTGGATCACTGGCTGCAGCTTTTCCAACAGCACTTGCTCCTTCACCTTGCACTTTGATGTTACAGAGACGGCTTCTTTCCTTAAACCTCATGAACTACCCTCTCCCAGCTTCAGACTTTTCTCTTGCAGCTTCCTCACCTCTCTCAGCCTTCACAGAATTGAAGAGAGTCAGGGTCTTACTCTGGATTAGACTTTGGCTTAAGGGAATGTTGTGGCTGGTTTGATCTTCTATCCAGACCACTCAAACTTTCTTCATATCAGCAATAAGGCTGCTTCACTTTCTTATCATTCGTGTGTTTACTGAAGTACACTTTTATTTATTTTATTTTATTTATTTTTTAAAGATTTTATTTATTTATTTGACAGAGAGAGAGAGACACAGCAAGAGGGAACACAAGCAGGGGGAGTGGGAGAGGGAAAAGCAGGCCTCCCGATGAGCAGGGAGCCTGATGCGGGGCTCGATCCCAGGACCCTGGGATCATGACCTGAGCTGAAGGCAGACGCTTAACGACTGAGCCACCCAGGCGCCCCTGACGTAGAACTTTTAATTTCCTTCAAGAACTTTACCTTTGCATTCACAACTTGGCTAACTGTTTAGCACAAAAGGCCTGACTTTTGGCCTATCAGCTCTCAATATGTCTTCCTCACTAAGCTTAATCATTTCTAGCTTTTGATATTAAGTGATAGATGTGCGACTCTTTCACTTGAGTACTTAGAGGCCATTGTTTTAGTATTGTTGTGTCTCAGGGAATAGCAAAGCCTGGGGAGAGGGAGAGATGGGGCAAGGGCTGGCTGGTGGAGCAGTCAGAGCACATACAACATTTATCGATTAAGTTTGCTGTCTCCTACGGGCCCAGTTTGTGGTGCCCCAAGCAATTGCAATAGTAACATCAAAGATCACTGATCACGATCACCATAACAAATACAATAATAATGAAAGTCTTGAAATATTATGAGAATTACCAAAATGTGACACAGAGACACGAAGTGAGCAAACACTCACTTGGAAAAATGCCATCAATAGACTTCCTCCATGAGGGTGTCCACAAACCTTCAATTTGTAAAAAACACAGTATCTATGAAACACAATAAAGAGAAGCACAGTAAAACGAGGTATGCCCATACTTATTTAGGCATCCTATTAGACATGTGATTTAAAAAATATTTCATCTTGATCCATAGTGAGAATTACACTCTTCTAGTGTGATCCATATTCATCTATATGTAATGAAAACATGACACAATACCTCTATTACATGGGACATATTCTGATATTGCCTATTTTGTTGTTTTCTGTTGTATTCTATTCCATTCCATTCCCTTCCATTCCATTACTTTATTCTATTTTACTAAAACCAAGCTTCTTGAGATCAAGTAAATATTACTTCTTACTAATGGATCAGAGCCCACATTTTTGAAAAGCAATCCTTTGGCTGGATAATTTTTTCTATTTTTTAGACATACTCTGCACAGTGTTATACGTTTCAGCATCCCTCTAGAGGATTTTTCAAATTGTAGCGAATAGCCAAGGTGAAATTGGTGTTAGAGGACCTTGAAGAAGGTGGCATTCTCTCTCTGAAAGAGGTCAAGACTCCAAAGACGGCTTGCTCTGAACCACTAAGAACTCTGACCTTAGAAGCTGGGTCCAGCAAGATAATACCTAGCATGGCACAAAGTCCAGCCAGCCAGTGAATAAAGACTTGAAAACCTGACCAGCTTGAGGCAAGGGCTCTTCAAGACTATTCAAGGATGAAAGTAATCTTGGATTTTTAATAGTTCCTGAAGCAGAAACACACCTCTCACCCTTCAGCAGCACATTGAGGAGAGCTGGAGTGGCTCGTTGTTGTGACATTAGTTGGGGCAAGGTTGAGGACTGCAGTGTTGACCTGCTGGTTGTCTGGTGTTATGGGCTGCTATCCCTAGCAAACACGATGAAAGTAAGGACTGAAAGTGAAAGGGAAAAATACTTGCAGTTATGTACAGTCTGCTGTTTTGACATTCTCAGGCACCATGTTGTTGTCTTGTTTATCTTATTTCTTATTCCCTTTCTGGGTGTAACTGATGGGAAAGACTTAACACTAATCATAGTTAACATTTCTCTCGTTCCAGCTCTAGCCTAGGGACTGGCACAGCCCCTTATGTAGCTCATGTAGTCCTTATAGAAACCTAATGAGGTAAGCGATCATTTCCCCATTTTATTGATGTGAACATTGAGGTTAGGAAGGCCAGGTTAGCCTTCCAAAGATTATATAGTCAGTAAGTGGTGGACATGGGATAGGGCCATGGCATTCTGAATCCAAAGTTGGCACTGTGAGCCACCATACCTTAATCTGATGATTCACATTCTCTTCACTTGCTCCTGGTGGTCAGTTTTACAGGGAGGGGGCAGACGTCAGGGTCGGAGGTATCTGTGTGTAGTGGCCAGCACTTATTGTTTGTTCAATATGTACATATTAAGCATCTTTTCTATACTTGGCACGATGGGTGTCTTCTGTCTGGCTAGTGAAACTTTCAGACCCTGGCTCTTCCAGACTGTCAGTGTCTTAGGAACACTTGAACATTCTGGATGCTTATACTCAAGTGCTTGGAACTTAGTACATTGACAGACTGTCCAGGTGGCCAAGGAAGTACTGGAGGACAGATGGCATTCAGGCTGGCCAGGTCTTTGAGGAGCTTGCCTGGTGGCCAGTGATGGAAAATGATCCAATGGTCTGGCAGAACCCAGGACAGGAGAAGTGGGTGACAGGGGATGGAAATCATGGAAACCATGAAGGCAGTGGGTGGCATCTGTGGGAGGGCGGAGCAGCCAAAAGCTGAGCCCAGCCTTGGCCTCAGATTCTTGGACTAGTCTTTAGTCCCTGGGAGGCCTCAAAAGGCAGAAGAGCATCAGTGATAAAAGAACTGAGCATTATTCCAACATCAAAGCTCAACTAGCCCCTAACTTCCCTTTGAATAGTAAAAGAATTGGCCAAGATCTATTAGCCTGAGTTTAAAGAGATGATGATTAAGTGCTTAGGTGTGGAAATGAGAGCTTTAGGGAGACCTGGCTGGGCTGTCCTGTTAGGAATGGAGACACAAATGGGACTTTGTCCAAAGAAGCATTTCTGCTGGGCAAAATGCACCACGAGCCAAGGTTAAATGTTAAGAATGAAAATGTTACAGAAGAAAAAAAATCCAAGTTTCTTTTTTTGATTTTTGATTTTGAAAGGAATAGGGATGTCCTGGTGGAGACTAGAAGATAAGTGTGTGTGTTTGTGTGTGCGTGCACTCGCACGCCTGAGGACTGAAGGCACTGGCAATGCTGTTAGGAAGCTTTTCCTTAAATGATAGCTGCCAAACCATTTGAAAGTGAGAATAACAACAATAACTGATTTAATAAACATTGACTCTTTCAAGCATATTCAATGAATGCAGAAGATTCCATTATTTTAAGAGATTTAAAATTATTTCAACTGATTTAGCTGTTTTGCATTTGATTTTGTGGCCTAGGGCAAATGACTCTGCAAAGCCCTTGTTAGCTCTTAAAAAGGAAGTAGATGGCTGTAAATTGATGATTGATACTAAGCGCTTTGGCTCTGCATTAGAATTATATCACCAAGTGCTTTTTCCTACTGCCTGGAGGGGGTTGCTCCCTTAGCTTGTTATTCAGAATCCTTGCGGGAGAGATCCTTGATCAAATGTTTCTATTGTGGACAAGATTCCATCCATAGTGCTTTTCACTTGTTCTTTATTTTATTTTTTCCCAAGGAGCTGGCCACACACAGAGAGAACCAAACTTTTAATTTGTAGAGGAACATTGCCATCTGGATGAAAGATTACATTCTGAAGGCTCAATAAGTGAGTTTTATTTCCAAACTTTATTACTCACTCTATAAGATGCATTTTCTACATCTGTAAAATGGAACAATTAATCACCTGCGTCACAGTTGTGTTATGAAAATGAGTTACAAAATGCTTGCAGTACACTTTGAGCTTTTTATTTTTTTGAGAAACATGAACTATTACTATTTGTGAAATGATAAAGCTTAGTATCTGACTGTAAATTTTTACTGCACTAGAACATGATAAAGGGAAATGAAATTGACAAACTTGGGTTATAATATATATATTGACATAGATTCTCTGGGTAATATGATAGTCTCCCAAAAGGAAATTTCAAAAAATCAAGAACAAAATAAAATAAAAATATATAGCATTTAAAAATTCCTAAATCTTGGTGTGCCTGAGTGGCGCAGTCAGTTAGGTGTCTGACTTGATCTCAGCTCCAGTCTTGATCTCAGGGTCGTGAGTTCAGGCCTGGTGTTGGGTTCCATGCTGGGTGTGGAGCCTACTTAAAAAAAAAACAAAATTCTTAAATCTTCTTGGCACTAATTAAAACTCTAAGCCAGCATTTTCTAAACTGTGTTTATATTTTGTTATTTTTATTGTTTGCTATAATGGATTGATGAGAAATTAAAAGATACTCAATGAATAATATGTTCAGTGGTCAAATAAGTTTACAAAATGCTCTATGTTAAACAACTAGTTAAATGCTAGGTTAAATAGCTCTCTTTCTGTGCATTGTGCTTTTCCAAAAGAGGGAAATGGTTTGTAGCATTTTTGAACTACTTTGACTGGGGAACTCAGTTTGGAAAAAGTTGTTATGGGCTAAAACCAAATTTAAATAACCTTATGTTGAAAACAACTGCTCAGCTTTCGGTTGCTTAAGTGTTGTTGGTATTTAGTAAAACTAGGATAAATTATTTTGCTACTTTTGTGTACTTGCTAAGTTAAGATAATTTAAAGATAATACATTAATATCTTTTCTGTGGGATTTTATCAACCTGCCTGTTACATTACATATGTAAGTATACTGAGTATATAATATATGATTCTGTTCTCATCTACATGAATATTCTACATGAATGTGTATATATATATGCATATATGAACAAAGTATAATCCTCCTATTTGAGTTGTTTTCTGGGCCTTTTCCCGGCCCACATCCGAATTCAGCCTTCCTTTTTTCTATGTGTTTGTAAACTATACAGAAATGGAACATGAATGATTTTAGAAGAAGAAGCAGTACATATTAATAATGGGTACCTCATGAGTTATGCAGGTTATGTGGGCTTTCTTAGCTGTAAAGTGTTAAAAGAATCACTTTTTGTTCCTTGAAAAAAAAAATTGTAAAAACCATGACACTGAAGTCTGTCTCAAAGAAAAATAATAGATATGTCAAGGAATGTCAAGGTCCTAAAATACTCTGTCAAAAGGAGTTGTCTATATTTGGCAAGGGTTATGAAAGTTTTGGCTGGAGAAGAATTTTTTGGGCTTGGGTCCTTGGAGACTTGCTGGTTGAATTAGCTGTGACATTTAACAGTGACCCCTGGAGGCTAGAGTGTCGAGTGTCATGGGCAAAATTTTGTTACTGTTTTAACTTCACAGTTACAGAAAGCGTTTGGCTATCTCTTTGCCATAGGCTGTGTGGTACAGTCCCCAGTTATTTGCTGGAGCTTGAGGCACTGTCATTTTGTCTTTCCATTGTGTCTTCTCGGGGAACCAGGGACACTGCCAAAATGGTTCCATTTGATGACTGTGTTGCTTGACTCTCTTGAGCTGGGTAGTGATTGTTTTGAAGAGGATGAGAAAACTCCCCCTTTTGAATGAACACAGCTTCTCTAATGAGAACGTGATTAACATTTAAAATCTCTCTTGGGGAAGGAACTGGGAAGAAAACATTTTCCCTGGAGTTATCTGACTTATCTACCAGTAAGCTACACTGATGTAAAGTGTGGGAGACATTCAGACATATTACTCCAAAACTATGTCTGAAGTCCTTATTTTATTATTTTTTATTTTTTAAAGATTTTGTTTATTTATTTGACACAGAGAGAGAGAGAGAGAAAGAGAGAGAAAAAGCAGGGGGAGCAGCAGAGGGAGAGGGAGAATCAGGCTCCCCGCTGAGTAGGGAGCCTGATGTGGGACTCGATCCCAGGACCCTGGGACCATGACCTGAGCCGAAGGCAGATGCTTAACAGACTGAACCACGCAGGCGCCCCTGAAGTCCTTGTTTTGAAGAGATTATCTTCTACCTCTCAGTTTTGCAGTACTCCTTTCTTTTCATTTCAAGGTATGAGACGAGAAATGGTTTGCGTAAGAACCACTGCTGCTCACCCCACACAGAACCCTTAATGAAAATGAATTGTGCTTTTGGACTCTCTCTTAAAAGGAGACATATAATAAATTATTTCTCTCCAAACATAATATGTATCTATTAAAGCCAAGCATCATATATTCCAAGAAGAAAATGAAGGAAAAGGCAATCAAGGTTTTAAACTTAAACGATTTTTCTTCTTAGTTTGGGAGTTGTATCCTTATAATGGCTGCCTGCTTCTCAGAATGTAATAGGCAAGATGCATGAGGTTCTTCCCTGGCTCTGTCACTTATAGTCTGGTAACCTTGAGGAAAAGCTCTCTGTGATCTGTGAAATGGGGTAAAAATATCTGTCCAAATTGCATTACACAATTCCCATATTGTTAAAAAAAAATCAATGGGGGTAAATCATATGTGTTTGGAATATTGTAAGGGGCTAAACTGCTGTGAAGATACATTGCTGTTATTTTTCTAATGCTTTGTGTGGCATGGAAATCGACTTGTTTTCTAGTGTCTTTGGCAAGAGCAGTAAATAGAACATTGAAAGAGGAGGATTTGTACTTTTGGAGATGAGCAGGCAGGCTATTTGGAGCTGTGGCAAAGAATAAATTGCCTTCGCTGATGGAGGGAGAATTTGCATCTGGCAAGAGAGAAGTAGTGGGGGACTACAGTAAATTTTAAAGACCCTTCTGACCACTTGCTACAGGGTGGCACCTTGTCTGAGAGGCGCAGAGGGACAGTGTGAAGAATCATATCCAAGTAGCCATTGCCGAGAGAGGACAGGTATTTGTCTTAAGATGAGTTTGGCACAGGGACAGCATGGGGCTCATCGCGTTAGGTGTCAGCACAGCAAGTTGATGGCAGGTCAGGAAGCAGGCTCTGTGAGAAGCATGCTCATAGAGCTGGTCTCTCCTCTCTCCTTTCCCTCCCAAATACCAGATTGCAAGGGACCAAAAACTGTCTATATGGAAACAGTTGTCCTTTCCAGAGTACAAAGCATCTTTGGACTTAGAGAGCAAGTAAATGAAAGGGGATTTAAAAAATAGCAACAAGCGACTAGATTTCATTGTCTGTAGTGGATATCTAGTGATGCTGTCCAAATTAGACAGTTCTTAGCTGTTGGCTAAGCAGGAATTCAATTGAAGTCAATGAGAAATGGGCACTTACACAGTAGCTCATTCTTTCCTTGCCTGGCAACACATTTTACAAAAGAGGTGCTCCTGGAATTGTGCAGAGGTTGGCACAGCCTTTGGTGCATATTAAACACCCAATACATGCTCATCAGCAGTATTATTATAGGTATTCATTGTCATCGGCGGTGCATGTAATTCCAAGTGGAAGGGCAGGGTGGAGCTGGCCGTAGGGACTACTGGATCCAGCCCATGAAACAACTCCTCTCTCATTTCTGCCTCTTTTCCTGCCAGCCTCATTCTCTCTTACCGGCTGTTTCTCTGCTCGGCTGGGGACGTGGGAGCAGGCAGCTCAGTCCTCCCACCTTTCTAACTTGTGACCAGAGAGGTAAAGACACATTTCTTCACAGCTCAAATTAAAATCCTTAGATAAGGGCCTTGACTGGTCTGGTGCAGCTCATGTGCCCACATTTTGGATCAGTTACCGATCAGTTTTCATTAAATGAGATAAGTGATACAACATTTTGTAAATTGTAAAGACATATGGAAACACATGGTATTATAATTATAAATGTAATTAAGTTTTCATCAATTTCTCTCTCCCTTCTTTATCTGGTTCACTTCTACTTGTTCTTTAAAATTTGGTGGATACCTCCTTTGACCACTTTAGGTTGGGTTATATGTCCCTTGTTTGTGTTCCATAGTTGACTTGTTCCATAGTTGACCTTGTGCTTGTCCCTGCACTTCCTGTGCTATATTCACCCCTAGACTGCAAGCTCTTTGAGAGAAGCCATATTCTATGTCTCTGTCTTCTAGCATGCAATGGGTCCTTAATAAATATTTGTTGAATAAGTTATTAATCCTAGCTGAAGAAGCATTAAACTTAATGCATACTGAACCCAGGATGTCACTTAGAAGTTATGATTTAAAATAAATCCATGAAAAGGGAGGCTTTTGTGGCTCAGCTGGTTAAGCGTCTGACTCGATCTCAGCTCAGGTCTTGATCTCAGGGTTGCGAGTATGAACTCTGCGTTGGGCTCCATGCTGGGCATGGAGCCTACTTAAAAAAAAAAAAAAATCCATGAACAGGGTTTGTTGCCTATGATTTGTCTCTGCTGATTTTATGACTATATATTAACTGCATTGAAGTAAAATTAAAAAGTTAACATTTGTTGAGCACTTACTATGAGTCAGAAACTGTTCTAAGTGTTTTATATGTATTAACTTGCATAATCTTCACAGGGTTCTTACTGTTATTATTACCATTTTATAGATAAGGATACCGAGGCACAGAGAAATAAGATAACGTGCTTAAGATCACACAGCTAAAAAGTAGGTAGTGGGAATGATTTCAAATGTAGAAAGTCTGGCTCAAGAGCCTGTATTCTGAATTATAGTTTGTAGCTCATGCTTAAATGAGTTTTAATCATGTAATATATTTCTGCAAACACACCTTTTTGTTGGTACAGAGAGAACAAATTTTCCCAAACTCTTTTGCTTCTCTACTCCATTCCAATTGCAATCAGTCTCTCACATGAACATCGCCACCAACAGTATCAAAAAAAGCACCTACTGAGTCAGCCCATCAAGTGCAAGATACAGTGCTGTGTGTGGGGACACAAAGGTATTCATAGCACACAGCCTTTGCCTTCAAATAACTTAAAATCCAGTTATAAATATGTTTCATACACTTAGGAAGAGAGCTATCATTCCAGATAGTCTGTGCTAAGTCTCAAACAAATGATAGACAGTAAGTGCTTTAGGGTAGTTATGGTATTTTAGAAGTGGCTGAAAAATCTGGATTTGAAACCCGTGAGATGAAGCACACCCAAATAGACTGTCAGTTCCTTGGGGATGGGGCAATGTCTCAGTGATCTTGGATAAACACAGTGCTGGTACAGAGTAGACCCTCGTCTGTGTTGTGAAGTGGCTTGGATCTTAGCTCTGTTCACTTATAGCCTGGATGTGGGCACATCAGCCATTCATCTGTGCCCCAGTATACTCATCTTACTACCCTTGCTGTGTTACCTGTGAAAGGTCATGGGATGGCCTGGAGAAAGTTGGAAGTGAGTTCTTAGCACCGGGAAGGGGAGGGAGGTAGCTGCACACTGGTTCAGGTGGCTTTGTGAGTCATCCAGTCGCCACTTAGAGGAGCACACTCTTTATGACTTTGCTTTGGAAGCTGAAGCTTAATTGCATGTGATGTCTCCAGTGACAAACTTCTCCATGGGAGATGTCTCAGCTGGGTATCGGAGGGCTCTGGAGATGCAAACTGCGGGGTGAACCCAGACTGAAACTCAAAACAAGCCATCCCAAGTTAGCTGCCAGTTCTTCACACTTCTCCAGACTGAGTGAAGCATTTCACTGCAAAGTTGGCCCACAAAAAATTTCTGATGAATTCCAACTGGTTCATAATTTGTATATGTGACTGAAACCAAGAACATTTCAGGTTCTCTTACATTCTGTTCCCCAGGCTTCTGTGGATCTGTTTTCCTTTTTCTCGTGTTGTTGAACTATGACACCCACCTCTTTTTACTGCCTGAGATCCTATTCTCATAGCGTCCATGGGAGTCTGCGGTCATGATGAGTGACAGAAAACAGACTCAACACACCTTTCACTTTCTTGCCACTTGCTGGGAAGCCAGTGGGAGAGAGGAATGCCTTCTCTTTGTGGGCTGGAGCCCCCAGGTGATAATTCCAGCACCATGAACCTTAACCTCCCGCTGCATTTGACGTTCAGGTTCACAGGATCTGGAGCAGTCTGTCCTGGCATATTCTGAAAATGAAGCAACCCAGAGGACCTTAACCCTTATGTTTCTATTGAAACTCACAACCTCATTTCTGAAACTTCCATTCCTTGTTTGGCAGACTTGCTATCTTTTCTGCCTCCTCTGTTGTTCGGGTTGCAGATAAAAGATAAGGATGGACAGATCAGTTTTGAATCTTGGCAAACAGGGCTGCTACTGCCAAATTGCATCTAGACACTGCAGGTTTTGTTTTCTGGGAAGCACTGTTGTATAATGGTCATACACTAGCGCTCTAGAGTCTGAGAGGTCTGGGTTTGCATCCTACCTCCACTTGTTAGCAGTGCTTCTGTGCCTCAGTTTCCTTATATATAAAATGGGGATAGTAATAATATATATCTGGTAACTTTAGTAAGAATTATACGCTATAAGCATTTAAAGAATTCAGTAAGGGATCTGGCATGTAGTGAGCATTGGCATTATTACCTGGTGACAGTACTGAGCCAATAAAATTTAGTTAGAAGTTGGTAAATGGATCTCAGTGTTCTTGTATCTACCTTAGGAGGGCCTGAACAGACTGATAAAGATGTAGGAGGATCCCCCTTTGGGGGATTCCCTTTGACCTTTCTTAGTCTTTATCTCTGGCCCAGATCACGGTCCTACTTCTGTCCTTCTTGAAAAGACACACCTGGAGCTTCATCAAGATGACGGTTTTCCTCTAAGAAAGTCATCAGATGCAGAGAATTACTGACAACCTCTGGAGCATTGCGACCAGCTGCTGCCCCTTCCTCTCGAAATACTGAAATATTAAAAAGAGAAAAGAAGCATTTTAATGACATTTCAAAGAAAAGCTGTTCTGAGTGTGTGCACTGCAGTCTCCTAGAAGGATGGAGTTTGGGCATTGGGGCCCTATTTGTAGAGTGGTTGGCACATTTTGCAGGTAGACAGCATGATGATGATGATTAGAGTGGTTTGGCCTCACCTGTGTCCACACCCTTTCCAATGTCAGACATGGATCTATGCATACATGGACTTTTGGCCTGACTCACTCGCTTCTGATGAGTAGACAGAAACTTCTGGTTCTCCTGCTGTCATTCTAGGATTAACATCAGTCAGGGAGACTTCTGTAGGTTGTACACAGTGACACAAATTGCAATCATGGGACATCTTTGTAGCTTCTAGCACTTACCAGTTGGAATAGGAATGGAATGATGGCTGACCGAATAAGTGAAATGTATAAATAATGGGATCACAGTCATCTTCCTGAGAAGATGTGAGTGTTTTCAGTGGGTGCCTGACCCACGTGTAGAAGCATTTGTATTCTGAATCAGGCCAGACTGAAATCTCAGATTTCAAAAAATGCCATTTTTAGGTACCTGACAGCATTGTGGATCAGGCTCCCCTGGTTTGAGTGGTGGGCTCTTATCTTTGCCCTCCCACATTTCTTCATGCTTAAAACCCAGATGTTTTAAGATTGAAAATTGGAGAGAGCAGGAGAGGAGTTAATAGCAGAGGGGAAATAGTTTTCCTCTGTTCTTGTGCCCTGGAGAAAATATGAGGGCCTAACCCTGCGAATCGGAGAATTCCTTGCCAATGTGCAATTGCTTTGCTCTCTCCAGTCCTGAGTCTCTCCTAAAATCCAGACCAAGAGCTAAAGGTTCAGAATACATGGTTAGTCACTTTACCACCATGTAAAATAAAGTGACCACGTTTCTGACTTCTTGAGGGGCTGGGGAGGCAACAAGAGAAACCGTTGCATTCTTTCTTCCCTGTCCTTGTCTCAGTAAGACAAGGTCAGTGGATTGGTTGAATGTGGATGTTTTCCTTGTCCCAGTTCACCAAATACTTGTTTAGCAACTACTACGTGACTCAGGGGAGACAAAGATAAATGGGACGTGGCTTTCACAAGTTTGTATTGCAGGAGGAGAGAGAGGGAAAGGAGAAAGGAGGGGACAGGAGGGACCAAGACTGGTTCCTTCCTCAAGGACACAGTATGAAATAATCACCTTTGCCTGCATGTGGCAGTCTACAGGACTTTTTGCATGTGGCAGTCTACAGGACTTTTATTACTTCATTATTTGTCCATGGAATAATGACTTTTCAAGATCCTTCTAATTATGAAAAAGCATTGCATCTTGTCAGTGTAATAAGCCCTCCAAAACCTTTCAGGAACTGCAGTTTTCCTTCAGGTTATGGCTTCAGCTCTGCCATTTGTAATATATATGTTAGTGCAAGTTATTTAACTCTGTCTAAGCTTAGTTTCCTCATCTCTGAGATGGGAATAATACCTAATAGTTTTTGTAAAGTAATGTATAAAATGTTCTTAACACAGGGTTGATACTCAAAACATTTGTAGTTATTGTTATTATATATTCCTTGAGATGCTCTCAGGTAGAGGCGATTTTCTCCTATTTGATTAATTGTGGGGTTGGCCAGGAGGGGAGGTGTCGTCATTCCACCCTCATGATACTTTTAGACCATAACTACCCTCTCCTTTTATAAAAATTCCTGAAATCAAACCATTCAGCTGTACCACATTCTCCCCCTTTTCTTTGTTGTAATTTGCTTACTCTTTAGTGAGTAAATCTCTTTGGTATTTACTCTCTCTCGCTAAAGACTTAGAACCATGGCTCAGTTTTTCTGTCCACTTTAACCTCTGTCTTCTCTGGTAACTTAAATATCCGTGGTTAAATTTATTCAAGATTCCAAATTTCAGTTTTGGAACACTTCATCTACAATGGCTTTCTCCTCTACTCCTTTGTTAGGCAACCCTCTTCCGTGGCTACATGCTGATGGCTATCATCACCAGAGGCTTCCACCTCTGCAGAATATCTAAATTGCACATCCCGCACCCTGAGGCCTGCCGTTTGTGTCTTCCTTGCTCGCTTGCTTACATGCCCCTTGCATCTCCAGTCCACTGGCCCTTTCACTTTCTCTCTCCCCATTAACCCTTCTTGTCCTCCATTGCTCATCACAACCATTCCTTTGTTGCAAATACTTTCATTTTTTTTTTTCCTTCCTGTTCGGCCCACCTGCTAAAACTCCAGCTCTGGAGGAATCCAGCCATCGAATTTCTCCAGGCCCACCCCTGACTCGCTTGGCATTGCTGGGGAATATTACACAACCTGGCAGATGGCAATACCGTGTATTCACCATAACCAAACTTAACTGGTTTCTCCCCAGTGCGTGGCAAATCCAGCACTGCTTTATCTAGTAAGCTCCATCCTACTTTCCACAAGGACTATTTCATCTCTTTTCCATTCTGCTTAAAACTTCCCATTCTTCCTCAGTCTCAGAAGGTGACCTTGCCTCATATTTAAAAGGGAAACTTTCGGATGGAAACTCCCCATTCTCCCTTCTACACTGATAGCCTGTGTCTGTGCCCTCTATTCACAGATTGTGACAGAGGACACACCTCTCCTCTTACCCAAGGCCACTTGCTCCACGTGTGGTTTGAATTCCACTCCCTCTAGCTTTTATTTGATCGGTATCAATATGTGTTGTAGTATTTCCTACCAGGAAGGATAATGACAGTGACCACAAAGATGACAAACAACGGCCATGACCACCCTTCTTTGACCCCAGTCTCTCTCCCATCTCTGTGCTTCCACAGCCACAAGCCTTGTCTGCCCATGCCCTTGCATTTCTTCACTTCTGACTTCTTTCTTTCTTTCTTTTTTTTTTTTAAGATTTTATTTATTTATTTGTGAGAGAATGCAGGAGAGAGAGCACAAGTCGGAGGAGGGGCAGAGGGAGAGGGAGAAGCAGACTCCCCACTCAGCAGGGAGCCCAGGGATGTGGGGCTCCATCCCAGGACTGAACTGAAGGCAGATGCTTAACTGACTGAGCCACCCAGGCGTCCCCTCACCTCTGACTT
Source organism: Neomonachus schauinslandi (assembly GCF_002201575.2). Lineage (NCBI taxonomy): Eukaryota > Metazoa > Chordata > Mammalia > Carnivora > Phocidae > Neomonachus > Neomonachus schauinslandi. The sequence continues at coordinate 50,477,530 of NC_058416.1, forward strand.
CCTAACCCACCCCAGCTTGGCTTCTGTCCCACAATTCCATTGTATCAGGACTTCCTAAGGTTACTTGCATGTGTTAAATCCAACGGACTCATTTTAGTTCTCATTTTACTTTATTTGCAGCAACATTCAACATTCCTTTATTAAAATGCTTTCTTCTCTTACCCATCCCCCCCGGCATCCTTGGTTACCTCCCATCCCATGGCTTCTCCTTCCCAGTCTTCCTGACCTACCTTGGAATGTAAACCCTCTTCTCTTCATCCTCTGTACTTTCTGTCAGCAATTGCAGCTGCTCCTGTGATTTTATTTATTGTTTGTATATGCCTGTGACTTCCCAGTTTAGATCTTCTGCTTTGACTTCTCTTTTGAGCTCTAGAATCTAGGTACACCTGCATTCTAGACACATCCACTTTTTGGTGGCCGTAGACATTTCAACTTGAACTGTCCAAAATTAAGTTCTTGATCTTTTCCCATTGCTCCTGCTCCCCAATCTCCTTTTCTGGTATATTCCATTTAGTGGATAGTACCACTGTCTGTGCTGTTGGCAGGCCGCTGCTAATTGAATTTCAAGTTTGATAACTCTACTTCAAAATTCATATTAAATTCATCTCCACATTCTAGTGTAAGCCAACATCATCTCTTGTTAGGGTGACTGCAATAGCTTTTTAATAGTATCCACACATCCATTTTATATTTCTGATTCATTTAGTACACTGTAGTCAGAATAATTTTTTAAAAGCAAAAATTTGATCAAGTCATTATTTCCCATTATACTTAGAATAAACTACAAAGCCAGTAAGACTGCTGGGTTTGGTTTCTGCCAACTCTTTTTTTTTTTTTTAAGATTTTAAAAAATTTTATTTGAGAGAGTGAGCAAGAAAGAGAGCTTGAGTGGGGGTGGGGGCGTGGGGGGAAAGGGCAGAGGGAGAGGGAGAAGCAGACTCCCCAGTGAGCATGGAGCCTGACCCCGGAAGTCCGGGATCATAACCTGAGCCAAATGCAGACGCTTAACTGACTGTGCCACCCAGGCGCCCCAGTTTCTGCCAACTCTTTCCAGTCTTCCCTTTGCTTATGATATTCCAGCCATTAAAGCCTGTTTTCAAAATGCCCCAAGCTCTTCCTGCCTCAGGAACTTCCCACATGCTCTTCCCCCTGCCTGGAACTCTTCCCATTTCTTACCTAGCTGATTCCTACACATACCTCAGGTCCCAGACATTAGGTTCCTAAGGTATAAAAACTCTTCCATAGTATTCTGTACTTTTCCATCATAGCATTTACCACAATTTTTATCTTTATGCAAATATTCACTGTCTGCACTAGACTGTGAACTCTAGGAAGGCATCTGTATTCCCACCCTTGTATCCTCAGTGCCTAGCACAGTATCTGGCACATGGTATGGGTCCAATAATATATGCCGAATCAACAAATGGTTCATAAAAAAAACCCTGGATTAGTTGGAGGTGATTGATTATGTCAGGATGTGTTTATTCTTTTATTCATCCATTCATTCATTCAACAAATACCTAGGTATTTTTGAATCCAAAGGTAGAAATCACTTTCTTCAACTTTCCCTTGACTTTCATATCTTAATACTTAGCAAGTTTCATCTAGCTCCTCAGGGATCCAATCTCTGGCAGTGGCCACTCGGTCATATCTGCCCAACTCACTGGATAGATCAAGTTCTAGGAAAGCATTTTTTCTCTCTATATACTGCATTGCTCTGTTCCTAAATATTCTGACTGTTCTTAATTCTGTCACCAATAATATGAATTCATCTGCCAAAGGTGAAATTAGGTATACCTAGAGGGTCACTTATACCATCTGTGTAGTTTTTTAAACATTTACTGGACATCAACTATGTACTAGATTTTCATAGACTTTTTCTTATCTAATTCTTAGAACAACCTCTTACCATGGGTTTTACTATTCTTAACTTATAGGTGAAAAAATTGAGGCTCAATGAGTTAAAGTGCTCCAAATCAGGGATAAAAATGCTTTCTTTTTGTTCTGGTATGATGTATGCATTTTTCAAAATCATGAATTCATGTTTAAAGTGAGCACAGCCAAATGTTGAATTATGCCTGGTAATTCGTTCAGAGGACTTAAACACAACATTTTAAGGGACTCTATTTTACAAGAGTAGGATGCTAGTGACCCAGAGATTCTGCACATTGTCCAGAATTTAGCTGTGTGCTGTGCTTGGAGGGTGGGAGGTGAATGTGCTTGATTCACTATGAACCACGTCAGGCAGAAATATGGTACCACCCTTCTAGACAGACATCTGTTCAAATATAAATTTCCTGTTTATTGAGGCTTCTGCTCTATTGAAGTAAAGGTCTTGATATGGCTGAACAAGTCAATCATTATAAACCTTGTTAGTGTGACAGCCCCCTGTGTATTGTTTAACTGGAAATGAAACACAAATACACCAGCCCCCTGCAGTATCCGCTTCACGGTGCATAAATCTACAGTGCATCATGTCATTTGAAATTTGATGGCAGTCTACCAAATGGCAGAAAAGACTTCATCCTCAGAGGGCTATGCAAATGAGTCCAGGCTCTGAACAATCAGGTGAAAGGACACAGCCTGTCCTTTGCTCCCCTCCCCCATATCCTTCCCAGAAAGCATTCCCCAGGGTAATTTCTTAGTGGCAACTGGTGAATTATCCAAATACAAATGACCAGTGTTCATTCAGTTCCACGTGCAGATCTGGCTTTAGATGTTCTAAATAGGATTGAAACGTTCTTCCTGCCTTCCACTAGCCAAGCTGTATTATTGCTTGCAGCAAAACCTTCTTAGACCCTTATTAAGCCATCTTAATTACTTTCCTCAGCTTTCTTTCCCTTTCATTCAAACCTCAGAGGTGAGGGATAATCTGCTCTTAGTTAGGCTAAAATAGAGATGCTCATCTCACTACCCCTTATTGGCCCCCCTCCTCTAATTTATCACACATCCATGCCATAGATTTTCAAAGCCTGCAGTTTTGAAAGGACCAAACCAGTCTGCTAGTCTGCCTGTGATAATAGGTCTGGACTGAGGTTAAATTATTTTACCACCAGTCATATTTTCTCTGTTTATGTTTTAAATGGGTAGGACATTTCTCTGTCTGGATCTACTGGGGAGATTTATCCATAAATTGTTAGAATATTTATTCAAAAACCGCAGATCTCAAGGTATCACCTGATCCAGCTGCTAGTCATGAGCAGATTAAATCATTCAAAACAAGCAGTTGGCTGTCAGAATCGGCCCTTCTGGACATGGCCAAACCTTGTCAGGGCTGCCTCTATAGGCAGGGCCCCGGTGGAGAGAGGCTGGGACAAGCCAGTCGGGTCCATTAGCAGTTCATGGGAGGAGCATGTTGGCTGAAGTCTGGAGAGGTTGGGTCCTATGAGAGTACATAAATGGACATGCCAAGCTGAGCCGACAGAGCAGCAGAAGGCTGGAGAATAAAGCAAGAGTTAGGAATGGTGGCCAGATTATGGAGAATCTATTCCCCATCAAGCCATTGTCTGTATCATTAATTCTTTTAGGAGCATCTAAGGGCAGCTGTGAGTCTCTTAAAGGGCCGAACATGTGTGACAATTTCTTCTATGTTCGATGGCTTTCTTGGAAACATTAAATGATCTTTTTTCCCCTTGTCAACTGTAACCTCTCTCTTATCATTAAATACCTTGTTTTTGAGAAAAGGAAGAATTTATTGAATTTTACAACTGAATTTATTCTTATTCTTCCCTAAGAAGACATCAATGTAACTTTCTTTTTTTAAAAATATTTATTTATTTTAGAGAGAGAGTGTGAGCCAGTGTGGTGTAGGCGAGGGATGGGGGGAGAGGGAAAGAGAGTCTTAAGCAGACTCCACACGCTGAGTGTGGAGCCAGATGCAGAGCTTGATCTCATGACCCTGAGATCATTACCTGAGCCAAAACTAAGAGTCAGACACTTAACCAACTGCGCCACCCAGATGCCCCTCAATGTAACTTTTGCTAAAACATGGAAAGCCGTATTCCATATAATATTTGATTATATTTTAAATACATTCTTATGATAAGCCCTCGAAATAGCCAAGAAATATCTGAAGACATTCTTGAACAGGTTTAGGTTAGACGTACCTTCTGAGTTAAAAGCAGAAAACTCTCTCTCTTGTTGATGAAGGGAGAAAATAATCTCTTTTTGGAAGGCAAATGGTTTTTGTCCTGGAGAACATTTGGTTCCTTAGGAAAGCTGTTGTTTTCTCAGAAGAAACAGTTTATTTTCTCTTCTCAGAGTGAGGAAATTATTTGAAAAATATTTCATGTGATTCAGGAACAGGTAAATCTCTGTGGAACTCACAACAGTAGTATTATGTAGGAACATATACATGCTATGTAAATTTACATAATACCAATATATTCTATAGACTTAATCTTTTCATTGCTTCTGGGCCTGAGCATGTGTTGTTTCAGGTGTAGACTGGTTTTCTCTAAAGAGAGGGAAGAGCAAAACTTTAAGCTTTCTGTTTTGGGACAAGAGCAAGACGCCCAATCACAGTAACACTTGCTTACAAGTCTTTCCTTAACTATTATCCCGTTAATTCTTCCTGAGCAGCATCATAACCCATGATTCTCAACTATGTAATCTTCTGGCCTATTATAGGTGGTCTAGGACACTGGTGTGGGAATGCAGGCAGCCATCATTATGCTACAAACAGTTGGAGGATATTAAAAAAAAAAGAAAAGGAAAATGAAGATGTGGTTTCTGCCTCTAGCTGGAAAGGCAGAATATATGCTCCTGAAGGACATTTAAAGGCAAATCTACAAAGACAGTGTGTTCATCAGCATTTACACATTAGCATATAATAATTATAATTATTGTTTTCAAGTGATCACTATGTACTAGAAATGCTACAAAACATTCTATAGGACATATTACTATTTCTGTTTTACAATGAGGAAGCTGAGGCTCAGAAAGGTTATGTGACTTCCCCAGGATCACCCAGCTAATAAATAACAGACTCAGGTTTGGAGTCTAGGTGGGTCTGACTCCCATGTCTGATCTCATGCCCATTACTCTGTCTCCATAGGCAGCAACTGTGTCTGTCACCTTCACTACCTTACTTAGCCCTTTGCACGATGTTTGGCACATAGTAGGTACTCAAGGATGATTTACAGATCAACCACTGCTAAAGCACACAAAGGACTTACCTTGTTCTAAAGCTATAAACTTGTCATCGAACTAAATTTGTTTTCTCTGAAATATTCTTTATAGCATTGCGTGTAAGACTTTTTTCCTCCACAGGGTGAATAGTTCTGCTTTCTCTGTTTAGCTTCTTCGTCAAACTGTGAGGCTGACTTTGGGCTTAGGGAAGGCCGTATTTGTTGGTACTGGCTGGAGCACCCCCATTCCCCAAACTCTGCAGACCCACCAATCCTGACTCTGCAGTCAGGAAGTGTGGCTGCAGCTGGGGTAGGGGTGCCATTCTCTAGACAGCTGACCTCCTCAGAGGCTCTAGCATGGAGAGAGAGAGGCCAGACGGACTCTTTTCTCTGAGCCAGAGAGTTTGCTCTGCTTGCAGCTTCCTCAGAGCAGGCTGGGAAATGCGACTTATTATACCTCATTAGAAGATCACTCTAATTTACAGACCTTAGAATGAAGTTATGTGCATGATGCACTTTTGAACTCATTACTGAGTATATTAAATCATGTCGAAATGCAGCTCCTGGCAGTAGGTGTACTGGTCACTGGGAGCTCAGACAGGGCCTTGGGTATGAAATGTCAGGCTGGCAACAATATTCCCCCTTTTCCATTGTCACATTCTTTGCACATTATTCCCCCTTTTCCATTGTCACATTCTTTGCACAGTTTGGAACATCTGTTCATATTTGTTTATTGAGCCCTTGGGCCTCACTTATCCAAAATCATGTTTAACGTCATGAAATTGCCATTTTATGAACAGCTTTTTTTTTTTTTTGCCACTCTGCTAAAGATGAATGATATATAATAAAAATGAATGGGGGGTGGAGCAGATCATGTTTTGTTGCTGCAGAGGCCTAGAGGACGCAGACCGTCTTCACAGAGGGAAAATGGTCTTGGACACTTAATGAGCTTGGGTGTTCCCGGACTGGCTGGATTTTCAGTGTGGGTTGTACAGTTAGCCCCTTGTATGTGGAATTCAGGACAGAAAATGGCAAGGATCGCAAGGTGGAGGGTGCTGCTGCAGTGGCAGATGGTGGGTTGTAGTGGTCAGCCAGGGCTACTCTAACACAGCACCACAGACTGGCTGGTTTAAACGACAGAAGTTGACTCTCTCCCAGTTCCAGAGACCCGAAGTCTGAGATCAAAGCGTCAGCAAGATTGCTTCTCTGTGGCCTGCGGCGGAGAATTTGTTCATGCCTGTTTCCTAGTTTCTGGTGACTTGCTGGCCAGTCCTTGGTGTTGGTTGACTTCTGCTGCATCACATGGTGTTTTCCCTTTGTGTGTGTCTATGTCCAAATTTCTCTTTTTTATAAGGACACCAGTCATATTGGATTAGGGGCCACCTTCATAACCTTATTTTAACTTGATTACCTCTGTAGAGATTAATCTCTGAATAAGGTCACATTCTGACATACGGGGATTAAGACTCCCAACATATCTTTTTGGGAGGGCTACAATTCAACCTGTAGCATAGAGGTAGGGGAATGCAAAAAAAGTCTTTGAGAGAGAGAAAAAAAAATTTATAAAAATATATTAAAATTTACATATAAAATGAGTGTCTACTCTGCCCAGTACTGGGCTCCGTACTATAAATGTTGGAATGAAGTGCCCCCCATGGACTTTGTGGACATTATTCTGATGTCAGGGAATGCTGTCTTCTTCTTCTTCTTCTTTTTTTTTTTTTTTTAAAGATTTTATTTATTTATTTGACAGAGAGAGCGAGAGAGCACAAGCAGGGGGAGCAGTAGAAGGAGAGGGAGAAGCAGGCTTCCCGCTGAGCCAGGAGCCTGATGCGGAACTCGATCCCAGGACCCTGGGATCATGACCTGAGCCGAAGGCAGATGCTTAACCATCTGAGCCACCCAGGAGCCCCGGGAATGCTGTTCTTCTGATAATGTCTCCTGTTCTCCCAGGATTTGAAAACTAACACAGACCCCTAAGTCCCTCCTCTATCAGAGCTGCATATCCTCCATTGGTGGGGTGTATGAACAGTGTTGGCCAGCAGTTTTTATATTTACTCAGCTGGACAATTAGAGTTTACCAGCCATTATTGGTTTTCTTCTAAATAGCTTCTCTAACAGCTGATAAAACCCAACATACAATATGTGAAGTTCACCTCTCTGCCTATCAGGGACAGACTGGCTTCCATCCATAGTAGGCTTTCAATGAAAAAGTTGGCATTTGCTGATTAGTACAGCATCACGTGCAGATATGCTTAATAATGCTTTATGAAGGTTTGTTAACTTATTCGCCAGGCATTTGTTGACATTTACTTATTTGTAATTGAGTTCCTGCTTTGCATAGGGCACTAGGGAGTACCTAACGTGATAGGGAATTTGTAAGGTAGTCCAATCTCAAGTGTAATGCAGGAATTCCTGCTATAGCACTCCTGACAAGCTTATCTTATTTTTCTTATTTTGTATTTTATTTTATTTTTTCTGTTGAAGTAGAATTAACATACAATGTTATATTAGTTTCAGGTGTAAAACACAGTGATTTGACAATTCTATGCATTACACAGTGATCGCCATGATAAGTGGAATCTATATCTGTCACCATATAATGTTACTACAGTATTACTGACTATATTCCCTATGCTGTACTTTTCATCTTTGTGACTTATTTTATAACTGGAAGTTTGTACCTCTTAATCCTCTTTATTGATTTCACCCATCCCCCTATACACCTCTTTTCTGGCAACCACCAGTTCTCTGTATTTAGGAGTCTGTTTTTTGTTTGTTTGTTCATTTGTTTTTCTTTTTTTTTTTGATTCCACATATAAATAAAATCATGTGGTATTTGTCTTTCTTTGTCTGACTTATTTCACTTAGCATAAGACCCTCTAGGTCCATCCATGTTGTCACAAATGGCAAGATCTCCTTCTTTTTTTATGGCTGAGTAATACTCCATTATGTGTGTGTATACATGTATAAATCACATTTTTTAAAATCTATTCATATCTTGATGGACACTTGGGTTGCTTTCATATCTTGGCTGTTGTAAATAATGCTGCAATAAACATAAGGGTGTATCTGACAAGCTTATCTTAAATAATCCCTGAGATAGGCAGCTCATTACCTGAATGAGGAATTTATTTCCATAGGTGGACGTGTCCATTTCTAAAAGTAGAAAGTACTTCTAAAAAAACTGAACCAAAATCTACTCTGTAGTAAGGTAATATCCATCCAATCATCCTAATTATTTTAAGGGGCACTTAAAAATTGAGATATATATGAAAACTTTGAAGTAAAATTTGTATACAAGAGTATACAATTCAGTGGTTTTTGGTATGTCCGCAAAGTTGTACAACTGTTACTACTAGTTAATCAATCACCCCCAAAAGAAACTCTGGACCCATTAGTAGTCGCTCCTCATTCCGCTCCCCCCGCCCCAGCTTCTGAAAACCACTACTTGCTGATGGATTTGCCTGTTCTGAACATTTCATATGAACGGAATCATACAATATATGGCCTTTTGTGTCTGACTTCTTAGCAAGGGATTTCAAGGCTCATCTATGTATAGCACGTAGCAGGACTTCTTTTCTTTTTCTGACTGAATAATATTTCATTGCATGGACCATACTATATTTTGTTTATCTATTTATTAGTAGATGGATATTTGGATTGTTTCTACCTTTGCACATATGAATAATGCCATTATGAACATTAGGGTACTGTAAGTTTTTGTATAAATGTATGTTTTCAGTTCCCTTGGGTATATATCTAGGAGTGGAATTGCTGGGTTATATGGTAGTTCTATGTTTAACTTTTTGAGGAACTGCCAAGCTGTTTTCCATAGTAAGATGTGGTACCATTTTACATTCCCATGAGCAGCATATGAGTGTTCCAGTTTCCCCGTATACTTGCCAACACTTGCTATTGTTTCCTCTTTTTAATCACAGTCACCCTAGTGATGTAGTTTCTCACTGTGGTTTTCGTGTTCATTTCCCTGATGACTAATGATATTGACAATCTTTTCATGTGCTTATTGCCATTTGTATAACTTATTTTGAGAAATGCAACCATCTTAATTTTTCATTTTGGAAAACATTTTCTTATTCATTCATTTAGTAAACATTTGTTGGGCGCACATTTATGTGCCAGGCATGTGCTGCACGTTGTGGACACAAAGAGGCATGGAAGAAGTTTCAGACTGAAAGGTGGAGTAGTCTGGTATCTATTTGCATGAGGCATTTTTTTTTTTTTAAAGATTCTATCTATTTATTAGAGAGAGAGAGCACAGAGGAGAGTGAAAGGGAGAAGCAGACTCCCTGCTGAGCAGGGAGCCCAGTGCAGGGCTCAGTCCCAGGACCCTGAGATCATGACCCGAGCTGAAGGCAGACGCTTAACTGACAGAACCACCCAGACGCCCCTGCATGAGGCAAAATTCTAAAGGCAGATTATCAAGGCCTGTGGAGCCTCAGGTGAGAAAGGCTTTTCTGAGGAAAGAAGAGTTGTCTGAGACTCATTTGGCTTCTGTTTTAACCTCCATGGGTTTGGGTTCTCACACAGAGGTTAGGGAGCCACAAATAAGATTTAGAATCCTTTTACCAAAATTTCAGTAAGGAGCTTATAGAAATACTGCCTCTGTAAAGAAAATGGCAATGAACAGTTCACTTCTCTTTACTTTCGGAGCTCACTGGATAAAGCCCAGAGCAAATGCTGAGGCTTGAGCAGAGCAGTGGGCCAGCAGGAAGCTATAACCAGAGTGATGCAAGAGCAAGTACAAGGGCATTGGCGTCTCGGGTGGATTTTAGAGGTGGTCTAAGTGGTAGCTTCACTGAACAGCGCGGGCGCTGTCAACAGCTTCAGTGGAGGAACCAGCAGTCTCAGAAGGCGCCATTGCCTGTGCTGGGGCAGGATCAAAAGAGAAGGAAAATGGTGGAGAGCACATGGTGGTTAGTAGGACTGTTAGTCCTATTAGCCGAGTGACCCGAGGGTACTCCTGAATTAGGAGGAATTTGAAGGGATTTGGAGGATCCCCAAAGGGTGTGTAAGGACAGAGACAAAAATAATAGCTTTGACTATTAATTTCCCCCTACTTTTAGTCCTACACTGGTGTGGTTTGGGGAAGTATCGGTTACAGGTAAATTAGACAAGTTCTCTTCCTTAGACAAGCATATAGAGAGGGAGACAAATAGTAATATGTAATTTCAATATAATGAGGTAATACCACAGAGGAATTAATAAAATGTCCATTAGTTGCTGCTTTGAACATCACCTGTTTCTCTACATGTGCCCATCTAGCCTATAGTCACCACCAAAATTGGCTCAATTAATCCCGGACTCTGTTCCTACTCTTCATTTCAGATATTGGTTATCTCCTGGTCGCTCCCATTCTTATCTTATTAATTTTTACCTGAATTCTCCCTTTCTGTCTGATTTCATGGGAGTGAAGTTTCATTTACATAGAATTTGTCTGACTTCTTGACTCTGGCTTCTGCAGCCCTTGCTGTCCTTGTTCCCCTGCCTGACCCAGGGTATTGCAACACTTTCTATGTATCATAGTATGCTGGTGTCCTTGAGTCTTTTCTGTCCAGGGAAGGAGAGCTTTAGGAACTCCAGGGATAGAGGAGAATTTTGAGGAGAATTTTGAAGTGAATGTTGTGTGTGTGTGTGTGTGTTTCCCCCATGGATATTGAGGAAGCAGAGAGACACAGAAGCTTGAAACAGTTTGACATGTTTTAGAGAGCTTGCAAGTATTTTGGTATGAGCATGGGGTACTTGGGGGGAAAGTAATGAGATGAGAGTAGAAATAAAGGGCATGAGACAAATTATGAAGGGTTAAGAATATTGATGTTTCTGGGGCGCCTGGGTACTCAGTCATTAAGCATTTGCCTTCGGCTCAGGTCATGATCCCAGGGTCCTGGGATCGAGCCCCACATCGGGCTCCCTGCTCGGCGGGAAGCCTGCTTCTCCCTCTCCCACTCCCCCTGCTTGTGTCCCCTCTTTTGCTGTGTCTCTCTCTGTCAAATAAATAAATAAAATCTTTAAAAAAAAGGACTATTGATGTTTCTTAAATCATATGGTGTTTGTCTTTCTCTGACTGACTTATTTCACTCAGCATTATACTCTCTAGCTCCATCCATGTTGTTGCAAATGACAAGATTTCATTCTTTTTCATGGCTGAATAATATTCCATTATATATATGTATATATATATATATATGTATATATATATGTATAAATACCACCTCTTCTTTATTCATTCATCAATTGATGGACCCTTGGCTATTGTAAATAATGATGCTATAAACATAGGGGTGCTTGTATCCCTTTGAATAAGTGTTTTTTGTATTCTTTGGGTAAATATCCAGTAGTGCAGTTGCTGGATTATAGGGTACTTCTATTTTTAATTTTTTAAGGAACTGCTTTCCAGTGTTTTCATACTGTTTTCCACAGCCACTGCACCAGTTTGCACTCCTACCAACAGTGCATGAGGGTTTCTTTTTCTCCACATCCTCGCCAACACCTGTTGTTTCTTGTATTGTTGATTTTAACCATTCTGACAGGTGTGAGATGATATCTCATTGTGGTTTTGATTTGCCATTTCCCTGATGGTAAATGATGATGAACATCTTTTCATGTGTCTGTTAGCCATCTGGATATCTTCTTTGGAGAAATGTTCATGTCTTCTGCTCATTTTTAAATGGGATTATTTGATTCTTGGGTGTTGAGTTTTATAAGTTCTTTATATATTTTGGATACTAACTCTTTATCAGGTATGTCATTTGCAATTATCTTCTCTCATTCTGTAGGTTGCCTTTTAGTTGATTGTTTCCTTCACTGTGCAGAAGCTTTTTATTTTGATATAGTCCCAATAGTTAATTTTTGCTTTTATTTCCTTTGCCTCAGGAGGCATATCTAGAAAAAAGTTGCTATAGCCAATGTCAAAGAAACAAAACAAACAAGCAGACAGAAAGACAAAAGAGAGAGAGAGACAAATTAAGAAACAGACTCTTAACTATAGACAACAAACTGATGGTTACCAGAAGGGAGGGGGATGGAGGATGGATTTAATAGGTGATGGGGATTAAGGAGTGCACTTGTGATGAGCACCAGGTGATGTATGGAATTGTTGAATCATTATATTGTACACCTGAAACTAATAAAACTTTTAAAAAAGAATATTGATATTATTCTGAAGGCAGGTAGAGAACACTGAAGGATTTCAAGTAGGGGAGCAATCTGGTCAAATTTGTTTTTTTTAGAAAGCTCATTTTGGAAGCTGTACTAAGGAGCAATGAGACCAGAGGGAAGAAGACCTATTGGGAGGTTATTGCAGTTGTCCAAGTGAGAGATGATGGTGGTCAACATTGGATGTGACATTGGATATGGAGAGAATTAGAGGAATTTGAGAGACCCTAATAAGGTAGAGCCAGAAATCTTTGTAATTTACTGGATATGGGGATTAGGTGGGGGGAGGGAGGAGTAAAAAATGACTCCATTTTCTGATACTGACAATTGGATGAATAGTGTGATTATAGAGAATATAGGAGGAGGAATTTTGTGACGAGGTAGGGCAGAACACTTGTCCATACTGCATCAAGAATCTCCAGATGCTTGAATTATCCATCATGATTCCTTTTGCCTTTTATTACACAACCTAAAAGTAATTCAACTATTTCTTTAAGATTCATCATTTTAATTGCTACTTATATTTGACTTTTCTGTTGTTCCTCCTAAAATATAATACTGTTACCTGGAAAAAATTACTAAGTAAGGTTCAACCAAGAGACTACAGAGTGTTACTACTATTCTCCATGATACCCCAGTGATACATAATTACATGATCATAAATATGTACATCCAAGACGTTTTTCCCCAGTTGTTAGAAGCTTCACCAAACTTTTTTTTTCCAACTGAAAATTCTTAGGTCATTTTCTTATTTCTTTAGTGTTTAAAAATATATCAGGATGTCCTCAGCTAGTAGTGACTCAAACCATAAGGAGATTTATTGTTTACTTAATAAAAGCCTGAAGGAACATGATCTCAGGCTTATTTGATGGATAAATGATGCCATCGAGGATCCGGTTTCTTTTCTTCTTTCTCCTCTGTTATTATCAGAGGATTAGTTTCATCTTCATGTTTGTGACCTCATGGTTTCAAAATGGCTGCTAGAGTTCCAAGCATCAGGTTTTCACATAAAAATATCTATAACAAGAATGAAGAGGCAAAAAAGAACATTCACCATTCACATCTTTCTTCTTTCATGGAGAAAAATCTTTCTGAGAAGTGCACAACAGGCTTTTTATCTCTTGTTGGCCATTCACTGGGCCAAATGGATTGAGATTGACATGCTTGGTATAGACCAATCAAAATTCATTTCCTGGAAAATAAACTATTAACCACTTAAACAAAATCATTGTTTTGTTACCAAAGAAAAGGGGGACATGGTTGTGGAATGAGTAATCAACAGTGTCTACCCACAGGAAACCAAAGAAATGTTTGATCAAATATAGGAACAGAAAGGATCAGTTTGGAGTGTTCTTAAATCTTTATCTATCTATCTATCTATCTATCTATCTATCTATCTATCTATCTATC